>NC_041405.2:53440400-53445400 GCF_900747795.2 Erpetoichthys calabaricus
GAAAACCGACAGAGTGGCACGTATACCATGCAGGACAGCAAAGCTAAACCTCCATATGATGGAGATGGACCTGCAGGCAAGTTTAGCTAAGAAAGGAGTGGTGGTGTATTGCTCTGTTATGCCGAATTACATACACAGACATGGCCTACATGAAAGAGCCATCAAGAAGAACCTTTACCTGTAATGGCACATTAAACATTGTGCGAGTATAAGGAAGATGGTGGGAATGTTAGATGGGAAACTGAAGCTAAAAAATGGCTTAAACAACAAGAAAATTATCCAAAACAATTTGAAATCTAACACAAGGTGAAGATTTTATAGTGGCTCTCACAGTCCTCATCATGGAAAAATCTGGGGGTAGACCTTACATGAGTTGTGCACACAAGAAGAGCTCACAGCTGGAAGCAATCTGCAAGGAAGAATGGAGAAAAAATTCCGAAGACAAACATTCTATGATTCATAGCTAGCTATAAAATACGTTTGCAAACTGTGATTTTTGCCAAAGGGGTTCTTACCAAGTACTGACTAAGTAGGGTGACCAAACTTTTCTAAATGGCAGATTTTTTATTTTTTTTTTACCATTTTTAGTTGATTAAATAAGCCACACATGTACGTTAATATTTCCATAAAATAACATTGTTTGCTGTTCAAGTTCACATTAAATGTCAACAAGAAAATGACATTTAGCCAGGGGTATACAAAAATTTGCATGGAACTGTAAGCTTTCTAACTCGCATAAACATCCAAAACAGGTTACAGAGTAGTGCCATACTCTGAGGAAAAAAAAGTTTCCATCAGAGTCACAGGAGGATACATTGAAGGCTCAGTGACACAGGAGTGGGACATGATGTGCTTAAACAAGAGAACGAGAGAAACCACAAAGCTGGAAACTTGCCCACCAGTAAACATTACAATTTGGCCTACTATGATATCATAGGATGGGCTGAAGCACAACTATTTATAGGTGACTTTAACATAACTGATGCTCAATTCAAGAAATGCAGATGCTCATAGTGAAACACATGATCAGTGACATGATCCCAGGAAACAAACACTGCCAGCTGGAGGGAGATAATCCATATTACTAACCGAGAATGGTAAACCGGATATGGACGCAGGGACCTGCCCGTGGACGGAGGAGACATAGTGCGCAGGCGCCACACAAAGCCCCCCTCCCCAGAGTAAAACGGGAGAGACTATGAACCGTCTGACATGCCGCAAGCAGGATAAAGCGAGCTCAGGAATAAAAGACAGAGTAGGAAACAAAGTAAAACTACGAACGTGCGCAGGCGCCACACAAAGCCCAATCCCCCCCCCCCCCCCGTGATAAAGGAGAGAAGTAATATGGAAGCAGGTACATACACATGGACAAAGGAGACATAGTAAAACAAGAGCAGTCAACGCCCCGCCCCAAAGTGAAACGGGACACACTACGGAGTCCACAAAGGCTCATACATCAAACCCAAGATGGTACGGACACGCGTCTGAAACTGCGGAAGCAAAACTATCTTGGCTCCAAAACCAAACAGCTCAACAACTAACACAGCTACAACAACGAGCCTGCGTGGACAGATCTAATGAACGTAGACGCCTACAACACGCGTCTCAAACTGCGGAGGCAAAGCAGGCACGGGTTCAAAATGAAACGGCTCGAGTGAGGTCGATCACATTACAGTGATGCATTATTGACAGTACAGTAAAGATCACAGTATCGCAAACAAATGGAAATTAGTACTCGAAAAAGGGAGAATATAATCACCACGGACCAGGTGTCATTAAAACAAAAGCAGGATGAAGCGAGGTCAGAAATAAAAGACAGAGTAGAAAACCAAGTCAAACGTCATATAGAGGTTAAAGAACGGGGCCAAACACATGGAGAGCAGGTTAGAGATAATGAAAACTGGAATTCAACAGCTTAAAAAAACCTAGGCACGAAACACATGCACAACAAGATACAGAATATGAAAGCAGAAAAAAACGACAGTTAAATGTCCACACCACACAGCGGAGGCAGACCCGGAAGGTGCAGGCGACTACATCGCGCGTCGGAAGGCGCGAGAAAGTACGAAAGGCAAACGCACCTACACAGCATGGTGAGACCCGACATAATACGGAGGGCGCAGGCGTCACCGCCATATTGTGAGTGGCACTACTGCGTGGTGAAGGCACGGCTCCAAAAAGAAAGAGCTCGACTGACCGAAATACAAGGTGAAACGGGAAACACTACGGAGTCCGCAGTGGTCCACAATGCACCGCATAATAGTACGGAACGAGCTCCGTATTAACAGTGGGGGGCCCCAGAGTGACATGTGCGAACGCTGCGTATTAAACGTACGTCATCCTCACACGTCCAAACTATACAGCATAGGTGAATCACATTACAGCGATGCATTATTGACAGTACAGTAAAGATCACAAGATCACAAACAAATAGAAATTATTACTCGAAAAAGGGTAAATATAATCACCACAGACCAGGTGTCATTGAAACAAAAGCAGGATAAAGCGAGCTCAGAAATAAAAGACTGAGTAGAAAACAAAGTAAAACGTCATACAGAGGTTAAAACAGGGAGCCAAACACATGGAGAGCAGGTTGGAGATAATGAAAACTTGAATTCAACAGCTTCAAAAAAAACATAGGCACAAAACACATGCAGAGCAAGATACAGAATATGAAAGCAGAAAACAACGACAGTGTCAAAACAAAGAAAGTAAACATTGCATTAGCGCAAAGAAAGACAAATTATTACTCGGAGAAATAACAAAATGTCGAATTCAGCTCGAATATGTGGACACAGGTGATATGTTAGAAGTATGTAAATATTGTAAGGCTTTGAAGTTTAAGTCAAGAGAATTTCAAAAACGGAGTTTACCTCACATGCATTTATTGGTTACTTTGCAAAAAACATTATTAACTGCTGATGATGTAGATTGTTTTGTCTGTGCTAAAATTCTAAACAGAGACGCCTATCCTAAATGATTGGTACAAAGTCATTAAACACATCTCACGGACCTCATTTAATAGATTCAACACATTGGGACTCGGAAGATTCCAAATATTGTTTTTACAGAGGTTCAAAAATAAAAGTGAAACTAATGAAATAGCAACAATTCAAAGAAACAAAACTCTTAGACGTGTGTATCTGGAAAAACAAAAACGGGGGTTGGCGAGCGAAGCGAGCAGGGGGCAAAGCCCCCTAGTCTCTACAGAGGCACAAATCATCACTCCATTTCATCCTATATTTTGCTCATCTCTGAAGACCACAGAACATGTCACCAATCAGCTTTACTACAGCAACATTTTACTGCACACAGAGCATAAGACAAGTAACAAATCTGAATGGACTGACATTTAAATTTCGGTACCTAATGTTGTAAACTACAATGCCAAGTAAATCAATGGGCAAGTTTGTTTCAACACTTCCATAACACGCATGGCATGAAATTAATGACAAATTTGTAAGAAATTACACTAACAGCCTAACTATGGTATGTCAAAATAAATAATACAATAAGAAAAGACTTCTTTGCTCTGCATTAATGCCCAGCTAATGCAAGGGCTTGTGCAAGCAGATTATTGTACTTCTCTTTAAATTGAGTAAATGGCTAATCCATGACTGGAACCTGCACTCCCCAATACAGCAACAAACTATAAGTGACCGGGGTCTCATGTTTAAAACTTTGCTTGAATTTCATACTAAAATTTTGCTTATGCTAAAAAGGCAAAGACACACACACACACAAAATCATATTCATAAAACCATACATATGCCAGGTCCCACACCAAGGTCCTTTATAAATCTCAAATCAACTTAAAAGTGCCAGTGCCAAGTAAGGTCCTTTGCTATGGTCATCCTCAATAGGATCTGTGATCTCTTGCACAACTACCAGTGACCGGAGCAGTCTTGTTTTATGCCTAAGAAGTCAACCAACCGCAAATATCATCAGTTTCTTTGCAGCCTTTGTTGATTTTTGTAAAGTGTTCGACTGAGTTGATCGAGCTGCCCTGTGGGGCATCCAGAGACTTTGTGGGATCCCCTCAAGTTTGCTGGATATAATGGCCGGCCTGTACACTGGTACTGTGTAGAGTGAAGAAAGAACCTCTGCATTTTTCCCAGTTGTCCTGGGGTTCGTCAGGGGTGTGTTCATACTCCTACTCTGTTCAATGCTTGCATGGACTGGGTGTTGGGCAGGGTCGTGGGGTCCAGCAACTGTGGGACATCTGTTGGTGAAGAAAGATTCACTGATCTTGACTTGCCGATGATGCCATGATCTTTGCAGAGTGAATGGAGGCTCTGATCAGGGCACTTGAGAGACTGAGCGAGGAGTTTGAGTGTCTAGGCTTACAAATATCCTGGATAAACACCAAGACCCAGGCCTTTAATGACCTCTTAGACACAGCCATTGGCAGTGTGTATCCTGGATAAAAACCAAGACCCAGGCCTTTAATGACCTCTTAGACACAGCCATTGGCAGTGTGTATGTCTGCGGAAAGACTGCCAACCTCGCCGAGAGGTTTATTTACCTCAGCAGTGACATTCATGTCTCTGGTCAGACTCTTCCTCTGAAGTCAGTAGACTGATTGGGAGAGCATGGGGGGTTATGAGGTCACTATAAAGGGGTGTGTGACACTCCCGATATCTCCGCAAAAGGACGAAGGTCCAAGTCTTTAGAGTTCTGGTGCTTCCTGTTTTGCTATATGGTTGTGAGACAAAGACGCTATCCAGTGACCTGAGACGAAGACTGAACTCCTTTGATACTGTTTCTCTTCGTAGAATCCTTGGGAGCGTCAGTTACGGCACTACGGCCATGTGGCGCAATTCCCCAAGGGTGATCCAGCTTGCAGAATCCTCACTATTGAGGACCCGAGTGACTAGACCAGGCCAAGGGGGACACCTACGTAACATTTGGCTGCGCCAGATAGAGGGTCATTTCCGGAGGGTAGGACTGGACCGCATGTCTGCCTTGGGGTTTGTCAACCAGGATCCCAAGCTATTTCG
>NC_041405.2:53447900-53455400 GCF_900747795.2 Erpetoichthys calabaricus
GTCAGTTCACGTGAGCCGCTCTCTTGTGTGATGTTGCGATGTCCACGGCTTTATTTAATGTTAGCTAAGACCCGGCACTTAAAAGTTTCTCACTACAGCAATTCTAACTCCATTACAAAGTGACCCAAAGTCTCATTTATACCTCGTGTCTTCTCATTAAACTTGTATGTCGCGAATATGTATTGCAAACGTCAGCGGGAGCGTTTTCTATAAACTTAATTTAAACTTACGGTTTACACCGTGCTTTGTTTCCACAGTAGCTGCACTTATGAATATGCTTGTATGCGTCACTCGCTCGCTTCTTATTGTTTTCGCTTGCCTTCTCAATTGTGTAATGAATGTTTTCTTCAGCGCTCTTTGGGGCTTTTCCTTGTTTTCTACGTTACTGCGTTCACAGTCAGGTTCACGTGATTACATGGGAGGCGTGATGATGCGATAATGCAACTCCGCTCCCACGGCCATTGAGCTGCAGTCTATTACGTATATGGACAAAAAGAGGTTCCAGTTATGACCATTACGCGTTAGAATTTCAAAATGAAACCTGCCTAACTTTTGTAAGTAAAACTGTAAAGAATGAGCCTGCCAAATTTCAGCCTTCCACCTACACGGGAAGTTGGACAATTAGTGATGAGTGAGTGAGTGAGTGAGTGAGTGAGTGAGGGCTTTGCCTTTTATTAGTATAGATGATCAGTTGATCGGTTAGATAGATGCACTATGTTCATCCCAAGGAGGGAACTTCGCTTTTTTATAGAAGCTCAGTAAAAAGATAAATAACAACAACAACCCTTATCAAATACACACCAGATTTACTAAAAAGTAAAAAAAAAAAATATATAAATAAAAATCATCTGATTTGGCCAAAGATAAAATGAGCAGCCACAGTCACAGTGAGGCACTATAAAGGCGTTGTGCTGCTCTGTGAGTATAAGTCTTTCCACATACTCTGCACTAGCCAGGACACCCTGCTTGTTAAAAAAGAGGCACATAGGATTGGGTCTAGAACTCACCATATCCCTGGTCCGTCCTTCCACAAACTCGGGAGTTTATTGCCAAGCTATGCCCCTACAGACACAAGTCATTTCCCATGGAAGACAAACATCTTGTGATGACAGAAGTTCCTGTGAGAATACAGAAATTATCCCTGTCTTTCTAAGACAGAATTACTGATTGTATTTTCACCTGAATATTTTTCACAGAGATTAGTGAAAAGGCTACACCCAAGACAGACTGTGAACATTTTAAATGAGCAGTAGCAGAACACTGTACACATTTTGATTACTAAACAAATGTGTTCTGTGCTTTTCTTATATTGATTAATCACTACTACAGTGCTGCAAATAAGCAACACAACTGAAACAGTGACTCATTTTCACAATTGAACATAAAAAACTGGCACTATATTATTATGTACAAGACATAATGATAGCTAGACTATACAGCACTGAACTTAATATAATAAGTCACAGGTTAACCCAAAAAAACTTCAAAACAATATATTTATTAAAAAAAAAATTAACAATCACAAAAACATTTTTTGTTTTCTCATAAAATCTTAATTTGTTACAAATATAATTAACCAAGAAATAAGCCCTTTAAATTAAATGGTAGACTAAGTTAAGGCACCTTTTGCCAAAAATATCACAAAACCTCCTGTAGGCGTTGACTTGCCTCTGTTCACAAATCATTTATTTTTACCTTCTTTTCTTTTTTATAGTACATCACAAGTGTTTCGATATTTTACAAAATTATTAGGACCACATAATAACTAATGAGTCAAACTGACTAGTACAGTGTCCCTCTATGTGAACTTCAGATGCACACTTACAGTGTTAAAAAGAGCATAGGCAGCAAGAACTTTATGCTGAGGACATATTTTGTTGTGAGAAAGAAAAAATACAGAATACTTTAACTCTTGAAAAATAATTCCTAAAAAGACCTGTAACGTGATTCTTGTATTTTCTTTTTCTTATTATGGAAAAATACTTGAAATAAGTTACAACTTATGCTGTTATGAAAAATATTAATATTTTGGAAGTTTCCAAACTTAGAAAATGTTTAAAGATGACTATCACATTAAGGCACTACCAAGTCTTTGGTTTGATTGGTCAATTCTATCACACGACTTAGGAGGTAGCAATAGGAAAACAAAGTCCTCTTTATCTGGAAGAGATGATGATGCACATCCTCATCGTTCAGGGTATATAAACCAGTACACCTATGTAAATGAGGGCTCCATTTAACCTATAAGTAAACTAGAAAAAACAAAACATACACACAAGATAAAATGATACACTTCAAAATAAAAACAGAAGAAACACTTTTTTCTGGTATCTAATTAAAACTGGACATCAGAATACACAATAAAATTCTTAGTAAGAAAATGTAGTAAATTGCAATAGTAACAGAGCATTGACCAAAACAAAGTGAAAAAATAAAAGACAAAAACATTCCCAAGGCCATATGCAACAACAAGCCACTTTGTACAATGACTGACATACGAGAATCAGAATTATCCTTAGCAGCACAGAGTAAGCTCTACTTTAGATGGTGTACCTTCACTACTTTATAGACTGTAGGCAATGTGAGAGACAAACTGGCAGACATTCCAAAAAACAATGATGCAATTTAAGAAAACAGCATGTGGTCATGATTGGTGCAAACTAGAACATGTTTTTGTAATTCAAGAGCTGTGTGGTGGCAGAAAAGTGCACTGGGGCTTCAGTATAACTGATGTTCCTTGACTAAACATACAGCAACTACAGTGACAGAAGTAAGCATTTGATCCCCTGCTGAATTTGTAAGTTTTCTCACTTACAACAGAAAGTTATAAATTGATGTTCATGTCATTTAGAGAAGTAAGTATTTGATCCCCTACAACCCAGCCAGAATTCTGGCTCCCACAGATTGGTTGATTGATTGACACAGCCAATCAATAATTACAGGTACTTCCTGATCTCAACTTATGTGCATAAAGCACACCTGTCCACAGAATAAATTTCTTTCATTCCAACCTCTCCACATGGGCAAGACCAAAGAGCTGTCAAAGAACGTCAAGGACAAGATTGTAGACCTGCACAAGGCTGGAATGGGCTACAAGACCATCAGCAAGAAGCTTGGCGAGAAGGTGACAACTGTTGGTGCAATTATTCAGAAATGGAAGAAATGTAAAATGACCATCAATCGCCCTTGGTCTGGAGCTCCATCAGGAAAATCTGTAATTAATTGACTGATTGTAATCTGTGTGCTACAGTCAATCTGGGAGCTAGAATTCTGGCTGGGTTGTATGGATCAAATACTTATTTCTCTCAATGACATGCAAATCAATTTATAACTTTTATGTAATGTGTTTTTTCTGGATTTTTGGTTGATATTCTGTCTCTCTCCATTAAAATGAAACTACCATAAAAGTTAGAGACTGTTCATTTCTTTGTAAGTGAGCAAACTTACAAATTCAGCAGGGGATCAAACACTTATTTTCCCCCACTGTATGTGGAATGTGCACATTTACAATGAATTGTATTAATCTGAATGAACAATTTCTATTATCCAAACCATAATAGCAAAACCTCAAACTGTTTGGCAGTACAAAGTCACATTGAAAAATGGCACACAAAGCTAAGTGGAAGTCACTACACATCCTGTGTATCAATTAAGTCTATAGTATATTAACCCAATTTTGGCCATCCTGCAATAGTGGGAAATGTTTAAAATAACTTAAAGATGAATTCAAATAAATTTGTATTTAAACTCTTACCTATATGGGTATCCATGATACTTGGCTTTAAAGATAGACAATAACCAGCTATAGAAAAAGACAACTAGTCCTATACCAGCAACACACATTACTGCAGATAAAAAAAATTAAGAATTAGTACAGCACATATGTAAAATACCATGACATAATACTGATAAATACAAAACAGTGTGATTAAAAAAAGAACATAAATATAGAATCTCTTAAAAATGGCAATGAAAATTCTAAACATATTTTTCACAGACACAATCAAAGGCACTTAGGCAAGAACTTTCTCTTAGCCCTTACAACTCCTCAGATCAAATTTAACCCTGTTGTATTTAAAATCAGTAAAAGCAACAAATATTTTACCTGCTAAGTCAACTGAATCTATTTGTTAAATAACTTTGGTGAGCAGTTTAAGGGAGTACAAATGTTGATTAACTATTATTATATTAAGAAGCAATTTAATAAGAATGTTATACGTTAACTCTGGTTCAATATCTAAAAATTTAAAAAAAAAAAAGGTGCTTCTTAATCTCAGGTTCATCATGAAAGAACAGCTCCTTATACTACTTTTTCATATTTTTGTTTTGTTTAACAATAGAACAATGTAGACGAGAACAGGCCATTCAGTCCAACAAAGCTCGCCAGTCCTATCCATTTAATTATTCTAAAGTAACACCAAGTCTAGTTTTGAAAGTCCCAGAAGTCTTACTGTCTATCACTCTACTTCGTAGCTTATTCCAAGTGTCAGTGGTTCTCTGAGTAAATAAAGCTTCCTAATATTTGCGTGAAATTTACCCATAACAAGCTTCCAAGTTTCCAACTGTGTCCCAGTGTTCTTGATTAACTAATTTTAAAATAACAATCTTGATCCATTAGATTAATTCGATTCATAATTCCAAATGCTTCAATCATATCTCCTCTTAATCTTATTTTGCTTAAACTGAAATGGCTCAGCTCTTTTAATTTTTCTTCACTGTAATTGGCTTAGTCACTCTTCCCTGGACTTTTTCTAGTGTTTTTATGTCATTTTTGTAGCCTGGAAACCAAAACAGTACACAGTACTCTCCATGAGGCCTCACCAGTTTGTTATAAAGCTTGAGGAGAACCACCCTGTACATATACCCTCTACATCAGGGTGCTATATAACCTAATATTCTGTTAGCCATCTTAATTGCTTCTGAACACTATCTGGAAGTTGATAGTATAAATTCCACTGCAGCTCCTAAATCCTTCTCAAAAGGTGGACTTTTGATTTTCAGACCTCTCAATGTGTATTCAAACTTAACACTTTACTTCCCAAGAGTTTTATCTGCCACAAATCAAAGATCTTCTGTAATGATTTAACGGATTCCAAATTATCTGCCAAACCACCTATCTTGATATCAACTGCAAACTTAACTAACTTATTACTTATATTTCTATCTAAATCATTTATATATTTTAAAAATAACAGCAGCCCTAGCACTGAACCCTGTGGAACGCCACTCTTAACGTCAGCCAGTGTTCCTCGCACCATCACCCTCTGCTTCCTATGTCTGCACTTATTTACAAACATCACCCTGAGCTCCCACTTCTATTAGTTTTTCTTTTTTGCTCAACTTCTCATGTGGCACCTTCTCAAATGTTTTCTGTAAGTCAAGATAAATAATATCATATGCTCCACTATGATTATACTCTTTTGTTGCTTCCTCATATAATTCCAGAGAGTTAGTAAAACATGACCTTCTTCTGAAACCATGCAGACTATTCAGTAAAACTCCTGTCCTTACCACGTGTTGCTTATCCTTAATAATTCCTTACTGGCCTATAGCTGCTTAGATCTGCCCGGTCACCTTTTTAATATAGCGGGATAATATTTACCATTTTTCAGTCCTTTAGAATTTCACCAGTACGCAGTGACTTCCTAAAAATATACCTTAAGGGACTACAGTACATATGTACTCGCTAACCACCTTAAGAACTCAAGGGTAAATATTACCAGGTCCTGAAGATTTGTTTATTTTCTACCTATTTAATCTCCCTCTACAATTTCTAAAATCACTCAGTACCTCCTTAGTTAGTCCCTTTTACCGCTGGGAGGTTACCTACTTCCTCAAATGTGAAGACCACAGAAAAATGAAAGTTTAGAGCATCAACTATTTCACAATCAGTATTTTTTTAATTCCCCTTTACTACTCCTGATGTACTTCACCTCCTTCTTGACTGTTAGATTACTACTAAAATACTAAAAGAATCTCTTTGGTCAGACATTCACCTTATCTGCTATATTCCTCTCTCACTGTCTATTTGCCTCCCTAATATACTTTGTAAATAGTTAACACTCAAATAAATGTAATAACATATGCTTGGTCAGATAGGGGAAAAAAATCAAGCATATTAAACTGAAGTAATGTAACAGGATACTTTATAATTAACACTATAAACAAGAAGCACAAGTTGCTACTTACTCTTCCGTTTCCCAATTTCCATATCTGATGTTGCTGCTTCATGTAAAAGTACCATTCCTAAGGTAACAGCAGCATCTGGAGTGACTGTTTAAGGCATTTTAAATACTAAACCAGTTAGTATAATACAACACATACTAAAAGGGACCAATTCATCAAATTTTGGGAGGCCAATTTTGCATATAAAATGTGTTACTATTAAGCAAGGTTAATAAAAAACCATTACTTTAGCTAAAGTGGCCATAGTTGTCAGAAGATAAACATTTGCAGATGCTGAGAAAAATATTTAAATTGCTAAAAATACATTTCTCTACTCACAATAGCCAATAAAAACAAAGTGCTACTTTCAGTTAGACTTCTAACTAAAAATGTGCATGTTCTCCATCATAAACATTTTAAATTACATGAATAACAGTTTCAGGGATTATCACTAATGTCAATACTTACTATAAGTAATACCTGTATAAGCAATAAAACATTTCATCGCACCATAAAATACTGCTGATTTTAATATAGTTATATTCTAACAAATGTGTAGCATGTTATTTTTTCAAAATGTACACATTTAAAATTTTAACAAAACAGTAATACAAGCTAATTTACTTAATTATAAATTACCATTACATCATGATATGAAAAATAACTTTCTATATCAGACTAGTAAACACAAACATCAATTACCTTAAATTTACTACTCACAGTACTGAGTTTTACTTAGCTTACATTAAAATAAACAAAAGACAACTCAAAACTAAAATACATTAAATCATCACCACATAACACAACAATCCTATCCAATTTAGAAAGACAGAGGAGTAAAAAGCCCATTATGGGATAGTTTCTCAAATGTATTAAAACAGGCCTGACAGGCTTATTTTTAAGATCAGTATTAATGAACTCTTCCAAAATTTGGAAATAACTTTATACCCATTTTTTATAAAGAAAATTTTGATTTTTTAATTTGTTTTATACAATATAAGATTTTGCTTACCTATCGAGTAATGGTTGGTAGGATAGAGTTCTTCTGTTTAGGCAAGAACAGTCAATAGACAAGCAATGTAGTATAATAAATCAATACAGATTTGGCATTTTATAATCATCTGATACAATTCCAAATTATTCCATTAAAGGTTTAGGAACAGAATATTTTTTCTCAAAATTGCCTTATTGCTGTGCAATTCCAAAACATATGATTTAGCAAGGCAGTAGTGCCTGATGACATCATTCAGTTAGGATCCTGTTCCTGGTAAACTTCAGATAATCTTTTTCTTGATTCGTTTGTAGGATATACAATTTTAAACTGAATTACACCAT
>NC_041405.2:53457900-53607900 GCF_900747795.2 Erpetoichthys calabaricus
AAGCCATAGCCGTTTCGAGCTAATTAATGTCTGAGACTTTGGCAAAAGTATCCTGAGACCTCAAATATGTTGGAGTGCGCAAACATTTACATGGTGCTCCTTTCCTTTTTTCACTGTGTAGCTGAACAAAACAAAAAGAGAAGACTAAACTTGCATAAAATGCTCAAAAGAAATGTTTCATCTTTAACTTTATGCCTTTTGGTGATCAGTTCATCTTCTGCTCACTCAACTATCCACAGACATTTTAAGCAAGGGTGAAGGCTACCCAAACTTTTGCATGTCACTGTACATATAAGAATATTCTGGAAGATAAATAAGAGCTTTGGAAGGGTATTAATTTTAATAATATTACATTTTCCCCTTTAAGAAGAACTGTAGAGATGACCACCTAGTAATGTCTGGCTTGGTGTTTTTCATAATATACTACAAAATTTAATTTTAATAAATCTGAATAGATGTCTATATTTTATTGTGACTGTAAACTATAAATTCTTGAACTATTCTAAGACAATCAATAAAAAGTCAGCATGACATGCAAAATCATTTTGGAAAAAGTATGCTAAATTTTAAATTAGTTTTGAAACTAGATATCCTGTAAGATAAATCCAGTACGCTTAATGATGAGCTTCACTTGCGATGAGAAGTACTGCACAGCCCTTCACCCCAGTTTCCAAAAAGATACTGAGAGAGAGAGAGAGACACAGACACGCAAAGGTTTAATATCAGTTGCAAAAAACACTTTCCGTACTGTAATGTGAAAATTTGAAATCACTACAGCAGCTCTGGATATTGCAGCTGCAGCTCGACAACCTATTTTAACATATATTTAATTAAAAAATATCGCAGTGGAACTAATGTGTCATCAGAACACAACAAGCTGAAAATAGTGATTAAAACTGTTCTTTCTGGAGATAACAATAAAAATAAAAGACATTCTATTATTATCATCATCGTCATCATCAGTCTAAATTATTTGGGTTACTGTAGTAGCTCTAACTTAGGATAGTGGCTCATTAAATCCATCACAGAGTTTTCCAAATTGCAACTCAACACATGATTCAATAAAACCGTTATAGTTTTACTTATATTTCCATCTCGTGTGAGAAGCTAGATAGCTCAAGATAGTATGAACTAAGATACTGAAATGATAAAATGCCAATAATTCTGAACACAACATGCAGGAGCAAAAAGTACTTTTCAGTGAGACATTGCTGTATGTTATGTGGTGGGTTGCAATATCTGAACTCTTTCCTCTCAGTAAGTGCATTTTAGAATCCAAGCAGTTCAATTAATTTATTTAGTTAGTCCTAAGTGAACCAACTTTGTTTTTTTTTTTTTGCTTTTAAGGATCGAAGCAGCAAAGAATAAGACATAACATACACTACCCTGTATCTGCTGTGTTCTTTTCCTTTTTACCAAAGGATACTGAACAACAAAACAATGTGCGTTTCTGCGACAAACTGTGCTTGACTGCTTCCATGGATGTAACTCTGGAAAAAAAGTAAAGAAAAATGTCATACAGGTTTCAAACTAATATAAAAATGCTACTTTTACTTTAAAAAAAAAGCATGATACTGTCTTATTAAAGGGACCTAAGCTACATCTAATAACCTAACTTCTGAATAAGTTGTTTCACAAAATGAAATGGTACACATTGAGTTTCAGCTAGCAGATATTCCCCACCCATACATACATTTTCTTAGCTCACTGCCCCAATTAAAGTGTCACGTGGGGCCAGTTATATTGTGGCAGATTTGGGTAAAAGGTAAAAAATTTTAAAATTACCCTGGATAGGAAGGCAATCAATCACAGAGCACGCTCACCCAAATCCTTACACACTAGTGTTGATCAGTGAATTTTCCAAAGTGTTATTCACAGTGAATTTGCTGCGTTCACATTTGTCCTTGTTTGTCGAATTACTTACTAATAATTAGACAGGTTAGGGAGAACTTTTTTCCCCATTATCCCATAATGCTTTACAAGGCCAGCACAATATCCCCTGTAGCTGTAACAGCCAACATTGGATGGGCCCGCCCCCAGGTATATAATGCGGGGCATTTGCAATATAGACTCTGTGGGACTTAGTAGTAGAACAAATAATTAAAAAATGCAGGTTGTCAAAATTGTGTTTTTATGAAACATATATAGCATAAATAACAGTTAACTCTACTTGTTGCCAAAATGTGCAGATCAGTCTTTGAGTTACTCGTCAGTATAACAGAAGTAGGCATGTACCCTATGTATGCATAATTAGCCATGCGGATATGACAAGCAAACCTTGAAGGAGCCTGGCACCGTTGGGGAAAAAAAAAAAAGACAATGAAATAATAATAACAAAGCAAAGCATCAGCACAGAAAGTTTGGAGAGTGATCAGAGCAACTTCAAAAAACAGAACGAGCCAGCAGCTTCAATCACGACATGCCTCTTTGAATTTTCTGCCTTTAAAATATCTACTCATTTTTTCTGACTTTCAACTACAATTTTGGCTTTTCCACTTTATTTTGAAGAAATATATGTTTACTCGTTTCTGACTGCAATCTTTCTTCTTTGATCTCACAGAGGCATGGTGGTGGTGGTTGGCACTGCTGCCGCACAGCTCAGGTCACCTTTTTGGCTACAATAATCAGTCCAGTATGATTTTCAGACATTTCCCTAGACCTCAGGGACACTCTGAAGATGATTACACCATTACAATCCAGTCAAATCTAATTCAGTTGGTCCTTCCCCATTGACTTCAATGCATTTCGCCATGTTCGGCAACATTCGCAAACAGTTTCGTGATTTCTCCAAACTCAACGTGAAGAAAACACTGTGGAGTTCGCTCATCACTACTACTCACCAATACAGAAGCAAATCTTTGGGATTGGTAAAGCCAGAGAAAACTGCCTAGACACGGACAGAACATACAAACTCCATACAGAGAATTAATGTATCAGACTTTGAATCCTTGTCCATGGAGCTGTGATGGACCAATACCCCTTAACACCTACAGGATAAGTAGTCAGAGAATTAAATATTCATTAACTTACCACTTGTCCTGTATTTGGATTCTTGTGTGCATATGGAGGTCCACGGATGTGGTTCCACATCTGGCCAGAAGTCATAATAAGCACAAAACACTGCGAGAAAAGAAATATGCTGGTTATTGTACAGACCAGAGTCATGCAGTAGTTAAGTCACATGCAAGTTAATTTATATATTTTCATTAAGACTATATGCATGGAGTTTGTTGCGACTTGAAAGTGTAACATCTATTTCTTCTAAGGTATTACTTCAGTAGGATTACTTCTCCACCCGGATTTATTTAGATAAAAATAATTTTGTAATAAAAAAGTGATGCTTATTAAAAAAACTCAAATTATCAAAACTTCCAAAAAATATGAAATGACTTTTGCCTGCAATTGGCTCAGGCTTTGAGAAAGTGGAACTTAAGATGTCCAGGACCATTAATCACAGTGACCCAATCTGAAACAGAAATGTGTCATTCTATAAGTCAATTAATCTAATTCAAAGTAATGGAGGTACAGAGTACTAACAGCATCCAATACAAAGTTAACTTCTAAATGTGAAAACTGATCACTCCATTGCTATATTACTGGATTATATTTTAAAATGATTTTGGTAACTGGCACCCCATCCATTGTTGGTTCCTACCTTGTTCCTGATGCAGTTGGTCAAGCCTATGCCTAGCCCTCTGACACAGGACTGACTTAAATGGGTTGGATGACATTTCTAAAAGTCTGTCAAGGCACTAAAAGTTTGTGGTTTGGACATAAGGGCACTGTTGGCTTGAGGTACAAACGAAATGGGAAGAAATTAATAAAACCATAAAGCAACCAGCTCTCAAATTCTAAGGGAGAACTGTCATTTTATTTTTTGTGCTCTTCTACGCCACCAGAGAGTTGGGTTTGAAACTCAGGCCAGGTAATATATGTGACATTTGCTCTAAAAGTGATAGAGGGATAGATGAATATTCAGTTAAAGCTAACAGAGAGATGAAAAAAAAATTGTACAGTACAAAGAGTATTTTCTTTCATTATTTGTATTTCCCACTTTTTTTAATTTTTGGTATTTGCATATTATATTTTTTTTCACCATGAGTTTAAATTTCTTCTTCTGTGTGTCATAGGAGTATAGGGGCATGAAGTTAAAATAAGTTGGTGTGTATAAGAATTATATGTACCAAGATATTTCTACAAATACTGCGACAAATTAAAGCAAAGATTCAAAACATTTATGCATTGTCTTAAAAGAATAATGAAGTTACACTCTGCCAGCAGTCATGCACATCAAAAGGAGAAACATTTGTAGTTATTGGTAGGTATTATTAAGATACACATATTCTAAAGCTAGACTACATCCATCCATCCATTTTCCAACCCGCTGAATCCGAATACAGGGTCACGGGGGTCTGCTGGAGCCAATCCCAGCCAACACAGGGCACAAGGCAGGAACCAATCCTGGGCAGGGTACCAACCCACCGCAGGACACACACAAACACACCCACACATCAAGCACACACTAGGGCCAATTTAGAATCGCCAATCCACCTAACCTGCATGTCTTTGGACTGTGGGAGGAAACCGGAGCGCCCGGAGGAAACCCATGCAGACACGGGGAGAACATGCAAACTCCACGCAGGGAGGACCCAGGAAGCGAACCCAGATCCCCAGGTCTCCCAACTGCGAGGCAGCAGCGCTACCCACTGCACCACCGTGCTGCCCGCTAGACTACAATGAATAATATAATTCATAAAACAAAAAATCTTACCAAAGCAGCAAATGCCCAAGCATTTCGATTATACAGAAAATCAAGGTTATTCCTTCTCAGATAGACCAGCCCTCCAATAACAGCGAGAAGAAAGCCCAACATGAGAGGGCCAGCATAGTTTGGTGGCCTAATTACACGTATCTGAAATAGGAATAAATAAAACAAGCTGTAATGTAATATCAGTTCTATCCGTTACCTTTTAAACCATAATAACCTCTAACCTTATCTCCAAAATCATATGGATGGGTACACAAACATGTATAGTAACAATTTGACTAAAATCTGTTATACAATTATGTTTTTGCTGATGCTTATATATTAAAAAAATTTAACACAGCACATTAAAATCAAAAATCAATTAACTCCTACCAAAACAAAAAAAAAATATCAGGGTACCAGAGTGCAAACACCTCACTTGTCCCACAACATCACCAACCCCATCCTGCTATCACTAGATTTTGGCTGCATTCATCAAACTTGCTAATATTAGTAGGCTATTAACAAGTTCTTAGTTTGTTTGCTTTCAATTGTCAGTTAAATACACCATTTTGTGGTATGTAGTATGGTCTCTGGTTCACTTCTTTTAGTCTTTTTGCAAAGCTAATTTGCACATCCTAAACATCATGCAACTGCACATTATCTAGCGTTCAATTTTACTTTTTTTGTTTGGAAGATGACACAAAATAAAGTTGAAGGTCTGTGTGCAGGAATCTTAATAAATGTAAATTTAGTGCTTGTGTGCAAGTGTCAGTCATGGAACACAATCAAGCAGCCATAATGCATTAAGCCCCCCAGACCATCAAGGAACTGAAAAAATCCTGATTGCGGAGTTCACTGTACTATAATGCAAGAACAAATCATATAAAGTTACATATCATGGTAATTTGCAGAGTGCACAATGAACTTCACACTTTGTGACAGTCAAACCAATAATAAGTTTTTACATTTATATAGCTCACTACTCAGCTCTTCATTGAGTGAGGAGCCACTTCAACCAATACTAAAGTGTAGCATCCTGGATGATGCAACAGCAGCCATTTTTCTGCCAGTACGCTCACCACGCATTAGTGGTTAGTAGGGCTGCAACGATTAGTCAATGTAATCGACGACGTGGATTACAAAAAATCGGCGCCGTTGCGCTGGAAACTGACTATAGCCGGTTCCGGCGGTTTAAGGGTTAAGTGAATATAATTTCAGTTATGTTTGCTAACGTGTTTGGAGCTATAGTAAAAGAATGAATAGGAGTAGTTGTTTTTGTGTATTCCTGCTACCTCTACTCCCTCTGAGCATCTCTTCTCAGCAGCTGGGAACATTGTCTCAAAGAAGAGAGCCAGCCTCACACCAGAGCATGTCAAAATGCTCACGTTCCTGCACTGCAATCAGGAATATATTAACTGAATCTTTTATAAACTGTACATTATTGTTTTATTTTATTTTAATTGAAGCTTTATTTAAACTTTTGGACTTTAAGACACACCAGTGGCTATTTTTGGTTAAGTTAAATGCACTTTTTTTGTTTAAAGACTATGTGCACTTTAGTTTATATTGTTTAATGTATTTCTTTTTTTATTGTGATGGTCACACTGATATAAAACACCTGATTATTTTCAAATTCATGTTTTATTGGTTATTTTAATTTGATTATTATTAATTTCAATCGTGTTAATGCAGAGACATCAGGGTGACATTCACAGGTGGACAGACATGAGCAGATGAGATAAGACATGCACTGGAGCCCAGAAAAGGATGTGCAACCACAGGTCGCAGGCATCAAAATAGTCAGGCATGAAATAATCGTGCCTAATCGAAAAAAAAAAAAAAAAAATTGAACAATTAGTCGACTACCAAAATAATCATTAGTTGCAGCCCTAGTGGTTAGGTAGTGAAGTGGTGAGAGAGAAAGAGACAGGGTATGATTACAGAGCCAAAATGACATGTCGTGGTGGGCAAACAAGCCTGGACATTGGGATGCACCCTAGTCTTTACAAAGGATGTCCAGGGATCCTTTATGTCCCCAAACAGTCAGGACCTTAGTTTTATATCTTATCCAAAGGATGGTGCCATTTTCACAGCACAGTGTCACTATCACTACACTAGGGCATTGAGATCCATATTCAGACCACAGGCTAAGCGCCCTCTGCTGGCCTCACCAACACCTCTTCCAGTAGCAACCTGAGCTTTGTTAGATGGTCTCCCATCCATGTACTGGCCGGGCCCAAACATGCTTACATTCAGGTGGATGACCTGTTCTGAAGCACATGTGGTATGGCAGCTGGGAATCTTGGGAATGTTTTGTTAGTTTTGCAATGTAAATTTAGAAGTGAATATGAGAGCCTAATGTATTTTGTAAAATATGTAATCAGCAGTACACACACAACACTCAGTGTGATGAAATGTTGCTTATCCTTTTCTTTTAATGTTTTTGTAAAAAAGCTAGTGAGGCCATGGTGGTGCAGTTGTTAGCACTACTGCCTCACATGTCTAAGTCCACAGTTCTGTCCCACAGTGATGATGAATTGCATTAAGCAGGTTTCAGAATAGTATGGTGTGTACTATAATATTAAAATAATCTGTCTTGAATCTATTAATTGCTGTCAGCCTCTAAAGAATGAGCCTTAGTAACATATGTCAACCTTAATGTTCTTAATGTTCAACTCTTTCAAAATTTGCATACAATCAACAAGATAATTAGGCATCATTTGTCATACCATTTGTGGTGTCAGATAAAAATCTGGCCACAAGTTAGATTAAACAGACATATACAATTTGATAATCCATGAAATTGTTGAAGGTATTTTGACAGGAATATTCTGACCCAGAATACATGTTGTTTTCTTCAACAAACATATGAAAGGAGATACAAGTTTAATTTCAAAGTATATTTTACAAAAAAGTAATGTGCTTAATAGATCAAACAATTAATAAGACACTAAGCAAGTTTCAAAAGAAGCATGGCTGCAAGAATACCCTCACATCCTTCACTAATAACCAACTGATTTTAAAAAGAACATTCATTGACTACTGTCAACATATTTTTAACAGGAGTTCAGTCGATGCACTTCCAGGAATTATTTGCTTCATTAGGAAAAATAAAGCTGAACTATAAACAAAACTGGGCTGAATGCAGAGGTTAAAGACAAAAGCTAAACATTACAAGTGTTTATTTTAAACCCATGGTCTGCATCTATCTTGTATGATTTTTTTAGGTCTTAATTGTACTGTACAGCTGGGTAACAGTGCTGGCATGAAAGCATCTTCAGAAGTTAAATATTCGCAAATGCACAATACAATCTTAAATAAGGTATAATAATAGAAACTGTGCAGCCTTAAAATACCTCCAAAACACAATATTTGCAGAAGAAAAAGCTGTTTTTTAAGTGTGAAAGGCTTTGCTGTGAAACAGTAAACCATTTAACCATGTTCAAGCAAGAACTAAGGCAAATAGGAAAAGCTTAAAATGAAATTAAAAGTGACACTCTGAATGAGGTCCTAACAGAAAAGACTACCTTAAAGATATTGAAGAAGGCCAGTTTGAAATATTCTTAAATTTTTTTAATTATATTTTCTCTTGAACTTTAACACTTCACATTTATAACTTTTTTATAAACTACAAAGGCTCTTTCAGGCTAAATGCTTGCCAATCAAGGCTGTTTGTGGCTTTCCATTTGTTAATTGCAAATTGTCTATATTAATGTGTTTCTGTTGAGATTTCTTATGAAAACTAATTACCTTATAAATTCTCTGTAGTTCATTAGTATTTGCAAAAAAATATATAAAATTTTATAAAAGGAAACATACAAAGCCTACACATGAAATGCAGCATTTTTAAACCATTTATGACACAATTCCAATAAATGTCAAACACGAGTTCAGTTCATTGAAACATGCTATTTTTCTTCTGCAAATGAAAATGGAAAACAAGTAAGTGTCAAAATACCAAAATATGAATTGGTTTCACATGATTGATATATACAGTATCAGTCAAAAGTTTTAGAACACCTCAGTTTTTCTTAAGAATTAAATCAATTGAAATGCAACGAATGAGCTAAAATAGCAAAAAAGGTAAGCAGTAAACTGCCAGAGATTTAAATTTAAAGTTTAAGTAAGCAAAAACTGGAAAAAAGGAAATTTTCAGAATATTACAAATGGGCCTATTTCAGGGAACAATTAATAAGTTACAGCCAGTTAAAGTATATTAAGCCTGGCAAGTTGAAGCAAACAATTTGCACAGGTGTACTAACTTCTTTTGATTACTTAAAAACCCTCTGTCTGTCTTAAAGCATAGTTGGAACAGACTGTGTTACTACACCCTCTGAAGTACTACTGGAATAATAACACTGTGGAAAGTTGTAAATTCTAGCGATAATGGCAAGAAAATGGCAATTAACAAATTAAATGGGAGAGAGCATTATTACCCTTAGTGGTGTATGCCCTTTATTTAGAGAAATTGTTAAAAAAAAATCCACAGGCAATTGGAAACTGGAAGAAACTCTGATAGGAAAAGATTTGGCAGACCCAAAGTTACAAATCAACCAGAAGACAAGTTTATGAGGGTCACTAGCTTGCATGATAGGCACCTCATGGCAAGACAGCTTCAAGCACAGCTTAACAGTGGTTGAAAAGGGGTGGGGGTTGATTTGTCTTCAAATTTGTTGGGTTATAAATTGATCTGTTTGTATGGAATGATTACAATGAAAATTAATAAAATAAAAATATAAAAAAAAAAATAAAAAACTGGTTGAAAAAAGCAAGTCTCAATTTCTATTGTGAAGAGGAGACTTTGTGCTGCAGGTTTGACAGGGTGAGTGGCAGTAAGAAAGCCATTCTTTAAAGGACAAAATAGGGCCTTGAAATACCAACTGTGGACTACTGCAGACTGGGAGAAAGTCTTGTGGACTAATGAATCAAAATCTGAAATCCCCAGTTCATCACGCAGGGTGTTTGTACACCCTTGAGTTGATGAAAGAATGGTTCCTCAGTGTGTGACACCAACTATCAAACATGGAGGAGGAAGTGTGATGGTCTGGGGTTCTTTTGCTGGAGGCAGAGTTGGTGACTTGCACATAGTGACTGGCATTCTGAATCAAAAGAGTTACCACAGTTTGGCTGTTATACAGTAATCCCTCGCTATATCGCGCTTCGCGGCTTCACTCCATCGCGGATTTTATATGTAAGCATATTTAAATATATATCGCTGATTTTTCGCTGCTTCGCGGGTTTCTGCGGACAATGGGTCTTTTAATTTCTGGTACATGCTTCCTCAGTTGGTTTGCCCAGTTGATTTCATACAAGGGACGCTATTGGCAGATGGCTGAGAAGCTACCCAGCTTACTTTTCTCTTTCTCTTGCGCTGACTTTCTCTGATCCTGACGTAGGGGGATTGAGCAGGGGGGCTGTTCGCACACCTAGACGATACGGACGCTCGTCTAAAAATGCTGAAAGATTATCTTCACGTTGCTATCTTTTGTGCAGCTGCTTCCTGAAACGACATGCTGCACGGTGCTTCGCATACTTAAAAGCTCGAAGGGCACGTATTGATTTTTGATTGAAAAACAAACTCTGTCTCTCTCTATCTCTCTCTCTTTGTCTGCTCCTGACGGAGGGGGTGTGAGCTGCCGCCTTCAACAGCTTTGTGCCGCGGTGCTTCGCATATTTAAAAGCCAAACAGCCCTATTGATTTGTTTGCTTTTCTCTCTATCTCTGTGACAGTCACTGCTCCTGACACGCACTCCTTTGAAGAGGAAGATATGTTTGCATTCTTTTAATTATGAGACAGAACTATCATCTCTGTCTTGTCATGGAGCACAGTTTAAACTTTTGAAAAAGAGACATGTTTATTTGCAGTGTTTGAATAAAGTTCCTGTCTCTCTACAGCCTCCTGTGTTTCTGCGCAAATCTGTGACCCAAGCATGACAATATAAAAATAACCATATAAACATATGGTTTCTACTTCGCGGATTTTCTTATTTCGCGGGTGGCTCTGGAACGCAACCCCCGCGATGGAGGAGGGATTACTGTATCAGCAAATGGTGTCTATTTTGATGAATCAAAAATATGAATAAAATTTTGTACACTTAATGATTCCTTGATTTATTTTTTATTTGCCATTGTTTATTTGTTCTATGCTTTGATTTCTTAAAACATTAAGAGATTAAACTGCATGCATTTCCATACAGTGTGAAAAAACTGAGGTGTTTTAAAACTTTTGACCAGCAGTTATAAGTATTGGCTTTATACTTTATATATTGAACAGATTAATGCCTTATGTTTTCTTAAACAGCACAAGTCGTACACGTTTGTAGTCCTTATTGCTATTTTTCTTTGAGACATTCAAATTACTTCACTTCTGATTCCAATGATCACTGTTTGCTTGGGAGATTATATGCTATGTGCTTTAATGCATATCTTATTTGTAGAATAAATGAATAAACAACCATGCTCAAGCTTCTCATCAGATCTCATTGGTATTATGCTCTCTCTTCCTCAGCAATCCCCTTAAACAAAAGTAGATTACCCACACAGGCTTAAAAATGACCCTAAAGAGCTCCCGATTCCAAAATTTCATTAGTAGAAAGCAATTAACTCATAACTCCAGCTCTTTTTATGTATTATTGCATTAGAATGTCTCACTGTAGCTGCTGCTAATCTTACAACATCTTCTGCTAAGACTAAGCTGCAAAACATTAATATACTACAGTACAATTTAGAATGCCAATATTAATGTGTCAGTATTGTATAGAAAAATCCTTTACTACTCAACATTAAGTCTTAGTTTATTATAACCTTAGAGTCGGCCTATCGGACCTTTGAAAACAAATTCTAGCACACCTATACTTTTTTGAAAAATACAGTATACACCCCAAATAAAGCAGTCTGAAACTATAAAATGCCAGCACACAATTCTTTAGTTAATTTGTACGTAGCTCCATACCATCTCTTTGAGTATTCCTCAATTTGCAAGGCTGACTGCCCTTAGTTTTCTTAATTCAAATTTAAAAAGGGATGATCAGAAATCTTTACGTCTAAACCTAATGGGGCATTCTACAGTGGAAAATGATCGGCTTCTGAGTACTAAAATATGTGAATTTCAAGCTTCTGCCATTTGTGGATTATAGTGTACCGTTCTTGATTCAAAATGACGCCAACATATTACACACTGAACTTCTAACGACGGAAAACAATCCATGTTTGAAGATTCATTCTCAACCAGTCAATGGATATCAGTACTACTCTCCTTCAAATGCCATAGTTAAAAGATGATCGGCAGAATTCTGTCATGGCAAGATATTGCTTAAATATTAACAAGCTTTGGCTAATTCTCGACACTGATGATGAGGACAACAGCAGGAGAAAAGGTTGCTGTTGTGAAATTAATAATAATAAAATATCAAGGAGTTAGGGTGTGTCAGATGGCACTCATTATAGGGATTAGTTATGGGTCAGTTGAATCTGTTTTTCATGAACAGTTAAAAATGAGCAAAGTGTGCACTCATTGGATACCCAGAGCACTGACTCCTGAAATAGATCATCAGCATCTTCTAAAGAGAATCTTAAACTAAAGAATTTGGAATTGAATACATCTAAGAAGCATTTTATAACAGGGGATGAAACTTGAATGCATCTCTCTCAACCATAGTCCAAAAAACAATCACAAGACTGAAAGTACGGTGGTTCACCAACATCAAAGAAATTCATGGTCCAAACCTGTGACAGAAAGATCATCTACAAAGACTTATCTTGGAGGTTGTAGAGAAGAATGATTATACTACTCAGAGCAACAGTTTACTCAATCAATACTATGCTGACTAAGCAATTGAATAAGCAATAAATATTCTGATCATTCCTTGTACATGCTGTATTAGTTTTGCAATATGGAAATAATAGCAGAAGAATCAACCACTTTGGAACTAAATTTTGTATCTACAAATGCAACTATATATTCTTTCCATTAAGTCTACAGCACATTAACTACTTCAATACCCATTGCTACAGACTCAAATGAAGGGAAGCAGGTAATTAGTTGACTGTGAGATATATTAATAGATAAACCTTATACAGTATATATAATATCCCCTATTGAAACTTATTTTCTCCTATTCACCCCGTGACCCTTCTCTGCCCTACCGTGGATAAGTCGCTTAGGGAGAATGATGGATTGATGTATCATTTCACTTCATTGTGAGTTATTTTATTGTTATAATGATTCAATTCCATGAAAATGTTTTTTAAATCTGTGAAAATTTTGAGGCTTACGACAACATCGGTTCTGTCTGCAATCCACCTTGCTAACTGCTCTGCAGCAAAACCTCGAACTGGAAGGTCATAGGTGTCAGCTCTTTTCGGCTTCCCTTTGGATGGGAAGTGCATAAATGTTGGAGCAGAATTCATATTCATCTATAGTGAAAAAAACAAAAAAAAAATCAATTTTAAGTTTAAATGTACAAGTTCAATATTAACATTTAAATGAAAAAATATACAGTATTTTCTCTTTTTGTATAACATGTCCAAAATTCAGCAGATTAGAACGTATGGTTCCATATTAATAAAGTGTATCACGGTGTTTTTTTTTTGTTTTTTTTTAAATGTTGAAAAAAACACATGCAAAAACAGTAAGTAAAAATCTAATGAAAAATACACAGCTATTGCGTTACAGAATACAGGCATACTGCAGCTCTGCCCAGGGTTAGTTCCTGCCTAGTGCTCAATGCTGCAACAGCAGATTCGGGTCATTCACAAATATTTTGAACTTGAATAAACACGTTCAGGAGATTGATTCATGGTTGGACGGACAAATTATACATAGTATAGTTTCATTTTTCATGTTGGGTGAACAAAACATTTTACACAAGAACAGAAGGAAATTATATATAGATTTTTCTGTTATATAAAAAAAATCTTGGGTTGAGATGCAATTTTTTCTGAGACACTTTAACGCAAGTGCCTTGAGCATGGGAAAGGCGCTATATAAATAAAATGTATTATTATTTATTATTACTGCGAGACAAGGAGGACAGCTGCTGTACAGGCCTTTAAATGTTGGAAGCGCTGCGGAACAAACAGATCACACAACACGCCACAAGCAGCAGCAGCAAGCCAGCTGACTGAGCATAGAGGAGGTTTATAAAAAAAAAAAAACAAAAAAAAAAAAAGTACTTGTTTCCCATTGCATCACTGTTTGAGAGGGGGTTTCAGAGAAGCGACCGTGTCTCCTTGAGGCGAGTTCACCCGCCCTCTTCACAACAGGAGCGGCAGAGACAAAGGGGTTGTTGGTGGGCTTAGCGAAGCGAGCAGGGGGCAAAGCCTCCTAGTGTATACATCTCCTATAATATATAATCCATTATCTCTGCGTTTTTTTCCTCCCACACACAAAACAATGTGCATGTTAGGTTAATTGGTAACTCTTATAAACAGTCCCTGTGCGAATATGGATCTGTATATGAGCGGGTCCTGCTAAGAGCTGGTTCCTCCCATGTGCACAGTGTCAACAAGATAAGCCCCAGTCCCCTGCAACCCAGAACTACATTTCACAAAGGATGTTAATTCAACATTCATTGTTTCAGCTCTACATCAACACTCTAAAACAAAACACATAGAAATAAAATACATAATGTGTGAGTTTACCATATGGAAAACATCTGAACCTTCATCAAAATCCACTGCAGCAAAAAATATCTTATTAGTGAAAGCACTGGAATAACGCCATGAATTTGCCAAAATCTGGTATTCTTCATCTGCCTGCCTAAAAAAAAAAAGGGTAAAGTGTTAATATACATAACATACACACAGCTCAATAGTGAAAATGCTCAACAGTGTAAATAAATATAAATGATGTCGTACATCATTTTGTCTACATTATTTGTTTATCTCACATGCCTAAAACATTTGCAGAAAAAAAGCAATAATTAGACACCCTTGTATTTGTTAAAAAGCTGAAAAAATCCAAATACATCAGCCAGTGCTACACTGTACATTCTTCTTTAGTTCAATCAGCAGAAATATTACTGACAGTAGTACTGTGAAGAAATTTAATGTGTGTACATATTAATATGATAATCTTTTTTCATTGCATGCTTCATTGGAATATTAGAAAATACTTAGACACATTGATTTTCACTTTTTTTTTTTTAATAAATTTGCAAACATTTCTGAAAACATGTTTTCACTCTGTCATTATGGGTTATTAAGTGTGGACTAATGGGAAAAAATGACAAGTTTATCCATTTAAAATGAAATCTACTACACAATAAGGTGTGCAGAAAGTGAAGGGGTCTGAATGCTTTCTGAATCCACCATAGTAAATGGATACATTGAGGGCCCTCATCTATCTGATAACCATTTACCCCACTGCACGACCTTGAGCAATCAAAGAAAGAATTGCACACTCTGCCTAGACCCTTGTCCATCACATGAAACACTAATCCACTTGCTAATTTAAATTTTATGATACATCTATGTTGCACTTGTATCAGAGCGGGGGAAAACGATACATGCTATAGCCAACTTGGGTATCAAACCCCAGTAAATGCTACTCAGAAGTTGACTGTACCAAACACACCTTGCAAAATCAACAACTCAGCTAAACTATACATACACAAATAAAAATAATGTTTGTGAAACATACTTAGAATTCATAGATTCACCCAATATTTACATAATGTAATTTGAGCAAGGTCATCAATATTTCTTATTTCCACACACAGGGCTAATGCATCACTTAATATTTTAATGTGAGAGAAAACAATCAATGTGTCAACAGATGAAATTCATAAGTATTATTAAAACTTAAATATGCACATTGGTGTATTATTTTGCATTTCTTCTAGCTACACAGAAAGACTTAAAAGTAGCACCATCACAATACATTGTATAAAAGGAATTTATAGACAGCATATCGTACATTTCATCATAAAGGTAATTACAAACATAAAATGCACATGCAGCTCTTATTCAACAACAAAGTACAATCATTAAAATGGTACCTAACAAATAATCAATTTTTAAACAATTACATACTTGCAAACAACACATTGTCTTTGAGGCTGCAGTGCTGTAAACATCACAACGACAGAGTAATTCCTTGGTGGAGCTTTCACTAAACGTCGAAATTTATCTCCATTCATACGAATTACAGCTCTTTTACTGGCCCAGTCCATCAGTTGTCCAACTTTTTCAGACAAAAGCATCTGCACAAAAAAAGAAAAGCCTTTAATCGTGCCTCAAGGAGTGGTGGCACGTGCCAAAAAAATTATTTTAATATCTATGATAATTGTATTATTTTATGATGGCTCAGATAGTGACAGGTAAATAATAAAATATAAATCAGCCATTTCAAGCAGTAATAGCCATTAGCAACACTGATTATATCTTGGCTGTATCAAATTAAATTAATGATATCTTTATTAAAAAAAAAAAAAAAAAGATATACATTTCTATCAAACACACAAGCATTTCTGGGAGTGTCCATATATTTCACGGGTAGTGTTATGTTTCAGGCTTTTTACATTTAGGGCATTGGCAGGTTAAGAGATTTGCTCAGTGACAAACTGCAAGCCAGTGATGGCAACTGAACGTTCTGGTTTAAGTCTATTATCTTAACCTGTATTGCCTGCCAATATCCCAAAGACATGCAAGTAAAAGGCCATTCTAAACTGACCGTGTGCGAGAATGAATATGCCATGCAATGGACTGACACTCATACTACAGCACATAATGAGGTAGAAGGGTATAACTGCTAGAAACATTTATGCATATTTGCACTTTAAGATATTTTAATAATGTAAATTACTGGCACGATGGCTAACAGTGCAGTCTCACTTCTTTTAGATACCACGAATACAACAGCCTGAATTCCCTTCTTCAAGAAAAGTAAAGGTTTTTTCAGTTTTATTTTCCTTTCAGAGTCTTCAATTTTCACTAATAGTACAAATAAACAATCGATTTTTATCAGAGTATAAATTTTATTTAGTTTTGATGCATAGCATACTTAGAATTAATAGATTCACCAAATATTTACATAATGTAATTTGAGCGATGTCATCAATATTTATTTCCACCCACAGGGCTAATGCACCACTTAATATTTTAAGAAAGGAATCAATGTAGACCAACAGATGAAAATGTTATTAAAACATCATGCAAAGTAACAGTTATTAAAAATATTCACATGGATATCCTTGTTGGGCATACATCATTACTGCCAAAAATAACTGGGAATGAAAGCAAAAATGCATAGAGCTATGATCTCCACACTTTGACAGGGCGTTATTTGCACCTCTGCATCTGTAAATTGAACAAAGTTCAGTTAAAATTCGGTACTGGAGATATGTCAACCATGAAGGACGAAATACAAGATCACCTGTCACTTTAATATACACCAATTAATCAATACAAAAATCCACGTATAATCGAGTGTTCCCAAAAGCAGAATTGAGGAAGCAACAATCTATTAAACACAATGAAGAAATTAAGCACTTTGAAAATATGGCGAGTAATTCTGCAAACCTTGAGCCTACAACTGTAGTTAAATGGTACGCGCTAAACATTATCTATTTTATATATTCATTCTACAGCTGTATTTATAAAGTACTTGAATAAAAAGTGAATGAAAGGTAATGGGACAGAAAATAAAACTAGGATGTTTGGTCCCTCCTTTTCTAAAGACTTCATGAATTGTTTTGAATGGTCACTACTGCCCGATTAATCCTCATTGCACCTCCTACTTCACAAAATCAGTTATCAACCGCTCCCACCCGCTAGCATTTACATTCTTCTGTAAAGAGACATTAAACGGTCACTGCTACCTCTTTTTTCTTCTGTCCATCAGAAGGTATTCCATAAAGAGTTATAAAAAGTAAGAATACTATACAGACTTTATGAAGACGCATGATTTCACTGCTCCCAAAAATACACAACGATTGGCAACTAACGTTTTGTAGGACAAGGAAACTTAGAACCACGTGAGTTGCAGCAGCCAATAGAAGGTATTTTTGGATTACAGTTAAAGGCTTGTAGCAGTATTCCTTCGTGTGATTGGCTCCTTGCGGTAAACCTGACAGCCTACCAAACAAAGACAAGCTGTTGCGTTCTCATTCGGCAATAAAAGCAGGAAGTCGTTTTTTTTTTTTCAATGTTCTTAACAAATACGGCGGCCGACAAGACTGTATTCAATGTGCTCTGGAGTGTACATTTAAGATAAAACGTAAGAAGGGATACATTAAAAAATGATAGGTTAAAAGTTATCAGAGTTTTTGATAAAATGTTGAATATTTGCTGGTTGTTAGATAAAATCCTTTTTCTGCAAGATGAATCTGAGGTAGTTAAAGCTTTTGAATTATTTTAAGGAGTTTTCATTGGTTTCTGGTCTAAAGGTAAACAAACTAATGTGAGTTTTTTTTTTCTATCAAGAAAGCAGGTGTTCAAGAAACAGGAGGCAACTAAAAATAGTACAATATTTTTAAAATCTCCAAAGGGTTACATATCAGTTTGGTCCAATGATAGAGAAATCTAGGTGAAAATTGTAACGTATACAGTAGTTACTTTGACATATATCTTTACATGATTGGGTTTGCCAGACGTGTTCTGTCCGGCAGACAAAGCAAGAAAATTAACGATAAAGCTGTGCCAAATTCACCCCGCCCCCCACGCAAGCTCGTGGGTCACCCAACCAAAATGTATTATTTTACCATTCTTAAGGTAAATGCATAACTGCTTATGATTTTCACAATATCAGGAGTGCCTATAGCGATCGTAAGGTCACATTTGTTTATATTAGTGTGTTATTGCTTCAGTTTTAAACAGTATTACAAGTATTTGACTATAGCTGTAAGGAGGTTGATGATAAACCAGATTCTAACCTTCCACTCCTGCCTAAATAAACCTCCGCCCGTTTCCAGACTGAAAGGTCGGAATCACTTAAAGATTTCATATACTGTTACCTTCTGACCTGTAGATTATACTCTTGAAATTGCATTACTATAGCTAAAACACGGCCTTTCTCGGGTGAATTCGGCACAACAACTGATTGGTTGCAGACACCTCTCGATTTGTTGGTGAATCAATTATTACAAGATGCTCAAATAATGACTTAAGAAGGCTATCACTGATAAAATTGACATGCTGTTCAGGAGATTCAATCGAAAGATTTGTTTTTCTTTATGCGTACCTCGTTTGAAAACATCTTTTACTTTAGTATTAACCAGGTTTGAAATGACTGGTACAATATATTTTAAAAGTAAGAAAAAACAATCATTGTTATTAATGAAGAATTATGATGATAGGCAATAATATGGAATAACCATCCTACTTATATGGATAAGTGAATTTGCCAGGTGTTTTGGCACTAAATGGACAGGAGAGGATAGGAAATATCTTATAGAAGAAGCTAGTCTATAAAGAATTACGAGAATTAGTTTTGAGACAGGACATCAAAGAGGATGAGGAGGAAAGCCAGCAGATCATAACACTCACAGTAAAAAAGCAGCATCATATGATCCTCCAGACCACAAAAAGCATTTTTTCTTTAGGTGTGTTTGGGTTGCTATTGATTTGTTTCATGACAGAGGCAATGAATCCTGTCCAATAAACATGTAAATAACACAAACTATGTTGAAGCCATATATTTATATTAAACCCAAGGCATGTTAACAGCAAGGTCAGGAATGTCAAATCCCAAACCAACAGCCCTAAACTAAAGTCTAAAGTAATCTGTGAGACGGTCAGTTCCACACCTAATAAAGAGTCTATTGTTTCAATACTTGCAATCTTTTCCACAAAAAGGTAAAGAGATAAAAGCAAAATTAAAGTTATGTATTTTTTTAAAGTGTCTTAATTACACTAATTTAAATTGGTTATCCTCTGTTTCCCCATAGTTTCTTGTTCATGCTGTGCCACATTTTTCAGGCAAAATTTTATGAGGTGTATTTGCCATCAGCCGGAGAACTGATTAAAGCTGGTGTTGTTCCACAGAAGATTAGTTTGGGCTTTAGAGTGTTTGTAGAGAAGCAGAAGAAAGAAGAACTTTAGTGTTTTGTGGAAGAAACAATGAAATACAGTAGCTGGAGACAAAGAACTGGGAAAAACTTGAATGTGCTGTAGCAAAGCCAGATTTCAGAGAAAAATTGATGTTCTGTGGGGACAAGGACAATGGGGATCTTTGTGTCTTGTGGAGTAGATCAAGTTAAAGAAAATGTTGGTGACTTGAAAAATAACAAAAAGTAAAACATTAGTTTTGGGGAAAGTATTTTAGAAAGGCTATGTTTGTGCTTAACCATAAGATGTTAGGGTATGTAGCATGAGGAGGCACAGTTTGGAAGAGTATACATTATTCATTATTTGCTAAATGACAAAGACATTGGGTAGATGTCCCTGAGGCTCTGTTTTTGACCAGTCAGCTTTTAGACAAAACACTGGGGTAGAAGGAACTCACTGTGTCTGTCTTTAACTTGATACAAGAGTTTTGATTCTCCCTTCATGTGAACATTCCACTCAAAATCATGTACTGGCTATAAGCCTGTCAACTAGGCTATTTAACCTGTGCCAGCACAATAAATGAAATAAATGGTATAAGGGCCAGACTATTTGTTTCTTTTTTTTTTTTTTTTGGCTTACGTCAGGTCACGGGCCCTTCTAAGCATATTGAGACAAAATAATAGAGAAGACATTGTCTTGACAATATATCTGGTTAGGAGGAGTAATGAAACATATAATGTTCTGTCCATCCATTTTTTTAACCCGCTTATCCAGGGTAGGGTTGTGGGAAGCTGGAGCCTATTCCAACAAGTATAGGCCACAAGGATGGAATAATCTTAGGAGAGGGTAACAGCCCATTGCAGGGTGAACACACACACACACACACACGAAGATCAATTTAGCAACACCAGTTCACTTAGCTTGAATTTCTTTGGACTGGAAAATGGATGGATGTAGGAGAAAATCAGAGCATCTGGAGGAAACCCATGCAGTTGTGGGAGAATTTGGAAAGTCCATACAGGAAGCACCACTACTACTGTGCCAGCATGCCACCCATAACATAACATTCTCAAACCCACTTAATCCAGGGGGATTGCAGGGGGTGGATTATGAAAAATAACATCAAATTCCTGCTTTATTCAGCCCACATCAATGGTATGAAAGAGCTGGCAGAGAGTTTTAATTGTGTACAGTCTATGATGTAAGGCAATCTGTTGCACATGTAATGCTAAGATGGAAATCGGAACAGATAGTGATCAGGCTAGAGATGATAATTGACAATGCCAGAACAAATTAACCAGCCCCTTGTTTTACCTGATACATTAGATGCAACAAGGCAACAAGAGCCATTTCAGTTTTTCATGGGAGAGATCCAACATCCAATTTTAGAACGGCATGCCAAAAAGCAGGTTGTCATTTAAACAACTGTGTCCTTTGAGGCATGCAAGCAAAAGTTCAGGAAAATTAATTGGTTATATGACTTGACAGTCTCAAATGGCTAAAATTGCTATTGCACAGAGATGCTGCACAATAATCACATTGAGACAGTTTCTTTATGTACACAGTGTTGGCAGACTCATGCATTCAAACACTTTGGAGCAGACTCTCTCACTTGAGTGCTATTACACCTGAAAGCTGTTTTTAAGTAAGAGCTAATGTACAAACACAAGTTATGTTGCACAGTTGAAGTAAATATTTTGAAATGAGTAGAGATTTTATTTCTTTATAGCAAATGCATATCCTTGATTGCACATTCTCCTGCTATTTTGGCTGTTTTCATTTTGACTCCAATTTGTTTCCACCATTCAAAAGCACACAGTGCACTGTTTTCAGGTGATCTAGAAATGTGTGTATGTATGAGATTGATAGTGGTCTCTCATGGATTGGCATCCAGTCTAATTCAGTCTTACAAGTGTTGCTGCTAGCATATGCTCTAGTGAAAAGACAGAATACGGTAAGGATTAGGCTGATGTTTTTTTTTAAATAAGTTTAACAAAAGAAGCTTACTGAGAAGCAGGAAAGCATCTTTAAAATGTAGGTGTAACAGTCTTAATGAATTAACACTAAGTGTAGTAACAGCAAGATGGAGCAAAGGCATTTCATACAATGTAATTTTCATATACCGTTTTAATGTTCAAAAGACTGATGAATGACATTGAATTTAAATTTACAAGGCTGTATCGGCACACTTACACAATGAATTAGGGATGAGGCAATTTTTGAGAGATGCATTTCTTGACCGTTTTATTTGCTTTGTATATCAAGGGTTCCTTTTGAATGAGTGAACATGTTGTCATTATTTTTATATTTGGCTCACTTTTCTTTATATGCATTCTTTTTCTACCCATTTCTTCCTGTGCAAGTACACAGGAGCTAGAACCTAAATGATAGTTTTTACTATAAAACCCCAAAACTGACAACACCTAGAAAGGAAAAAAAAAAAAAAGTATTGTAATTACTGAAAAATTGTAATGCATACAGCATATATAAAGCAATTTTACTTTGTACTTTAGGGTGTTTATCGTACTGTAATGATCTGAATTTCACTATGGGATTAATAGAGTTTATCAAATCTAATCTAATATACTGAAAGTGTAATGCACACAAATAATAGTCATATACAGTATGATACCAAATGATCAATTCTGGCCTTTCCTCAATGTCTGACCCAAAATAGTCTTTTTTTTTTTTGGAGGACAGAGGTCTTTGATTTGATGTGGTGTATTGTGAACTCATGTCGTTAATGTTTATGGAATTATTGTATGTGCTCATATGTCTTGTTGAAATGTTACTTATTTAATAATCCGACATCATCAGCAACCATGGACATACTGTACAGTTTTTTTACACGTTTTTGAAATATTATAATAGTCCCCAAGTTCCATATTAAACTAAAAACATAGAAATAAAAGTGGGAACTAAATTGCGTCCATGATTAAAATGTAACAAACCCTGTTCTGGAAAGTGTCCCATCTACCGCTTAAAGGTACTGCACACCAAAAGGCCTGTGCACGTCATTGATCCGTAACCAACAATAAATGCAATCCAACATGTAAGATGCACTGAAATGTAAGACATAGTCGTGTCGTGAGTTTAATTTTGGCGCGTCTTTTGAGTGTTCTGTTGGAAAGCAATCGAAAAAATCGTACCGAAATTAAACTAATTCCAAATTATAAAGTTCATTATTTTTGGCATGACTTTTTCGTTTTTATTTAAAAAGAAATCTGTTTTATGGAGTACTTTTAAAGTAAGAAACGAAAAAGGCGTGCTAATTTAAATGCACGGCATGAATGTGCATAGTGTTTCAGTGCATATTACAAGTTGGATTACATTTCATTTTGCCACGGTTAGTCTTTCACACTCACACGGTACATCCTTTTGCCTTGATAGAACTGTTTAATCCGAAGCTGTGGTGGCTTTTCAACTGCATCTATGTAAAATCGAGGTTAATATTTTAGACTTACAAAACGAAGCGTATCAGTGCGTTGTAGGCGTGTGAATTGTAAAACGTACTATTGGTGATTGGTCGGATAAAAGATGATTGACAGATGCTCTGTCGTCCACATTGCGGACTTGTTGGCCAATACTATCCACTTGCAAGACCTTCGTCTGCAGTTAGTCCTGTTCGACACAAGGGGCGTAGTTTACCTAACAGTTCGCGTGATGTTGATGTCAGTCTAACCGACATTGCAATTTTGTTATTCAGAGATACTGCAAGATGACGGAAGAAGACGATGTTCAGGCGTCAGTGGGTTTTTTACAAGAGATTTATACATCACCACTGAATCTGAGCCTTCTATGTCTGTGTATCTATTTGCTTTATAAAATAATCCGCGGCGATAAACCACCAGAGTTACCGAAAGAAGAGGAAGAGTTGCCAAAACTGAAGAAGATGGACTTCACGCCAGCAGAGCTCCGTGAATATGACGGGAAGAGGAATCCGCGGATTCTCATGGCTATTAAGGGCAAAGTGTTCGACGTGACCCGGGGAAAGAAGTTTTATGGACCAGGTGCAGCTAATTCATTTGTAGTTTATACTAATCTCGTGTTATTCAGAGTGCGCATTTCTATGTGGGACGACTGTAATTTCGTTCGGGATAAAACTTTTGAGAGGGAAAGCCATACCGTTTAAAAGAACGTTCCAGTGATAAATTGTGCACATTAGTATCTCAACACGCGAGTTTTAAAAATATTTGCAGTATTTTAGTTAGATACGGTGTCAGTGTCTCCTCTGCTTGCATTGCACAGTTCTTAAATTGGAGAAAAGACAAACATTAGATGGGATTTAGGGGTACAAACACGCGCAGTGACATTTTAAATATATGTATTTTATATTTCTGAAATTTTTTTTGCTTGCTCACGCTTGTATCATGCCTCACAAATTGCTGAATTTACTGGTTGCACAGAGGAGCCCTGGACAAAGTACACTTAGTTTTCGAAACCGATTAGGTTAAAGTTAAACCGTCGTCTACTCCCACTTTAGTACCCAGTGGGGCGCACGACAGATCTGTGAAATATGGCAGCTTGTGAGAAAAACTCGAAAATTCGTGCAAGTGGAAGGAGTTTTTGAAGATCACAAGGAGAAATGGTTTCCTCTATACAGAAAGAAACAGTTTCTTTGGATGTAAACGGGAAGCCACGCAAGTAGAAACACTGATAAATACCACTCAATTACTTAGTTATGCAGTTCGAATGACAACAGGGCATGCTTAATAGTCTAGGTACCTCTTAATGTTACCAATTTCCTATTTTAAATCAAGTCTTTAAATCCAGATGTTGTTGTGTCGGGCTTATGTAGCACCCTACAAATAACTTACCTATAAATGCTTGTCACTTATTGTTTGATTTAGCATCATGAAATAATAACAAAGTACCCCGAGTGTGTATAGTATTGCTATTCAGCATGTATTTAGAATTCTACTTGGAATGTCTTACGAAAATCATTTTGTGTGATTCTCCTAGTGAATGGCGCTATATGGTCTCGTTTTGTATCGCTTTGATGTTAAATCACCCCTTCATAAAATATTTTGCTTTCAAAGAGTATTTGTCAAGAGAAAAACATGCATTTATGTATCCACTTTAAATGACGAGAAGTGAGTGTGGACATCAGTAACCTTTCTGACACTTCCAAGAGCTCCAGCTAAAGCATTTTATCGGCAACCTTTTACCCAGTTCCAGCTGGCAACCAAGGACTCGCACGGCATCCGCGAGTGCTGCTTTGTCACGCAAAGGCCTCGCTTACACGAATCGCAAGCAGGTGAATAACAGTAGTATTAAATTCAATATCTTAAGCTGTTTTAGAAACACACTGAATTTTTTTAACCGCATTTGGTAGTCCTAGCTAGTTTTGTGTCATCTTGTCACGGAAAATCAAATTCTTTTGTGTGTGTGTGTGGTTTTTTTTTTTTTTTGTAGCTGCAGATCTTTAAAAGCTGGATAAAAACTGGAAAAAAGTAGTGTCGGTGTAAAAGTTGCCCTTTGGCAGGCTTTTCTTAAATGACATTCTTAAGGTAAAATGTTTAAATATTTGGAGCGTGCCCTCGGCAGTCCATATGGCATCCTGACCCAGACAATACGGTACAGAAAACAAATGACAGGATAGCAAATTACTTTATTATCTAAGCTTAAATAGTTGAGCCGCACATCTGATGGACTTCCAGTGCCAAAATGAATAGGTTTAACTTTAATTATGTACAGCAAAAGCATTTTTGCCAAGAAACAAACAATTAATAGTAAAGGTACTGAGTAAAGGGAGCAATTATTAAAACTGAAATTCCCCTTTGCTGACTATGGTTTTAAACTGTTTGCAAAACTAGGTCAGTTAGAGTATTTTATTATAACATGAGATTATAGTAATAGTCATGATTCTGTGCTACTGTATATCATTCAGAGCATTTTTTGACAGCTGAGACTAAAGCTGTTTTAATCTATAAGTGCATGATTAAATTCTCAGATGTTCAGTTGTGCAATTCACAATAAATGTTTGGTGATTGACAAGTGCCACATTGTATTTTCAGTACTAATGATTGGTTTAGCATTACAAGTATCCGTGTTCTAAGCTGTGCTTGAGAAGAGAGGTTTAAAGGTGAAGTAGTTCTGCACACACTGATCACGGCATCAGAGAGTGTGGGGATGTGTGGCATGTTGATTACCACATGCAAAAAAGAATTGCACTGTATCTGTGCATGTGACAATACGACTCTTCTAAACCAAATTGAAGTCAGGTTTAGTTTATCAGTTAAACAGCATGGGGTTGGAAATTGTCCTGGCAGCGTTGGATGCACGGAAGGAATGGACTCTGGATGGGATGTAAATTCTTTGAGCTCAAACATACACTGACCATCACTCATACCTGACCAGTTTAGAATCTGATTTACCTAAACAAGTATATCTTTTGGAATGTGGATTATTTTTAAAAATAGTTTTATTTTAGTTATATTTGCATTTTAGTCAGTGGAGTATTGGTCTTTGCCAAAGTACAGTATTACTTTAGCATGTTCAGAACTTTGAGGTAGGTGCCAAATATTAATTACAGCCACTCTTTGGATAACAGATGGGCAGAGAGATAAATGAGGCTATGTGCCCATATTGCTAGAGTGTTTTCCCTTTCAGGTTAGTACATTTGCAAAGTGATTATGTGAATTGGACTGGATGATCAATAACCCTGAACCCTTTAAAATTAGTTTAATATATAAGTGGTGATTTACTGACATAATGCTAAAATTTGTATTTTTATCATGATTTGGAAATTTGATTTCCATAATAAAGTCAATTTCTTCTGGCAAAACATTTTCTTTTTTTTTTTTTTTTTTGAAGTAAAAGCAAAGATTTAGAATTTCACTGAGTAAGTTATCGCTATGTGGGAATATTTGAAAATTACCAAATAATTATTAAGAAAAATTCACATGACAGGTTGGGGTCTTTTTGACTTGCAAAGAAAAGGAAAAAAATGTTTTTTTGTTTGTTCTAGTTATTAGGGCGCAGTTGGGTGATTAAAAGGAAGAACAAATTATGTGGAATAATGATGATGATGATTATTATTATTATCATCTGTCTAGAGGTGTAAATGGTCACATTGAGAGCAACAGCAATGCAGGAGGACCAGTGCAGAACATTAACATTTATCCCATGTGAGCAAGAAACACGCAGATTCGGGATTCACACACTTTAACCAATGGACAGACATTTTAGTATATGGTAACAATGATTGAAATTTCTTAAGTATTAGAACTATTTTATATTTTAAGCATGTTCTATCTTCCAGAGGAAAATAGTAATTTAAACAATCTAAATAGGGCATATCATCTTCATGAAGGTTTCTTGCAAGTTGGCCTGTGTTGGTAGACTAACTGGCTCACTGCATTAATACATAGTGTAACATATGACTTAATGTGAATTATCTTTTTTTGATGGCTAAATTTTAATAAACAGAGCAATCACAGCATTATTAAGTCAATCAGTAACAATTAAAATACTCATTTCAAAACTATGCAGAGGTATGATTAATACACATGTAATAAACACCACAACACTAAGCAACGCATAGGTAGATGATACCTGGCTGGACCAATCCGAGCTAATAAAGTCACTTACTGCCCAACAAACTTTCCTGGGCTCTGAAAGTTAAAAAATATGGTTTATTTAAATGGTAAATACTGTATTCTTTAGAATACTGTCGGTAGTGAAGTGATAGTGTTTATTTAAATGGTAAAAAGTACTGTATAGTTCTGTAGAGAAAAGCCAAGCAAAATGACACCTTTTATTGGCTAACTAGAAAGATTACAATATGCAAGCTTTCAAGGCAACTCAGGCCCCTTCTTCAGGCAAGATGTAATCAAGATGTATAGTTCTGCATATTCTGTTGGATACTGATGTAGTGAAGTGATTTTTACTGTTTAAAACAAAAGAAAATTGTGGTATTTAAAACAAAAATGCATTTAAGCCATTTGCTTAAATAAAAAAATAAATCACCAGAACAGTATCTTATTCAGCCTCACACTCCCAGACAAGAGTGATTTTACCTTCTACCATCAATTTTTTTCTGTTCAATTAAGACAAATGGCCTGCTGGCATACTCCCTACCTGTAAGGTCTTGCCAGACCATGCACAGTCCTTCCATTAACACCTAGAAGCTGTGCAGTATTTTAGTTTTCTAAACATCTCTCATAGCTGCAGCTAAGAGTTGAAGTACTTCTGAGTGCACTGAGCGAGTTCTGGTTCTTTATGCACTAGGGTATGTTTTAATAGAGTTCTAGATGTGACCTTTAGTCTGATTAAAACTTGTTTAGAGGAAAAAAACAACCTTTAATTTCTTTAGTGAATGGGGATTGAACTGTAAGCCTTGGGAGGTAAAGTCCAGTGGCTTATCCCCTAGGGTGATGATACTTTGTGTATTTCCAAATGCAAGTGTACATTTACAATATAAGATTTAAAGTTAATCTTCTGTTTTATACACAGTATGGGATTAATTTGCTGTTTACCTGAATTTATGGGGAATACAAATATATTTTTCTGAAAAAAATATTTTCTCATTTACAAATGTGTTAGGTTACATTTTATTATTTTATTTTGCCCTTTTGAAGTGCATTAATGGAAAGGTGCTTTTGTCACTACAATAAACATAATTCATTATCCATTGAAGTGTTCTGGTAGTCTTCGTATTTATTGTTTTTGTTCTGTGTGAACAGTGCACCATTATGATTAATCGATTGCCCACACCCCATTTTGCACAGCTTCAATCTCCCAAAAGCCTGAAGAGTTTTCATGTGAAAAGCAGCAGGAAATCCTCAGAGCTTAAATAGACAACTTGGGAGACCATTATGAAAACAAAAGTGAATGTGCAGTTTTTCAATTTTAAGTCAATTATGCTCTATTTAGTTGAAGTTTTGGTTAATTTTTTTTAAGTGAGACAGTGACCATTTGTGGGGAAAAAACTAAAAAAAACTGCTTTGATAGTATATTCATACCATATTTTTATTTTGTTTACAGAGGGCCCTTATGGGGTGTTTGCTGGAAGGGATGCCTCCAGAGGGTTAGCAACCTTTTGCCTGGATGAGTCTGCACTGAAGGACGAGTGTGACGATCTGTCGGATTTGAATGCCATGCAGAAGGAAACCCTTAGCGACTGGGAGATGCAGTTCACTCGTATGTCTGTCTTTGTCAGCATTTACAGTGTTTAATTTTATCTTTTGAAAACAACAAGAAGAAGCTGTATATTGGGAAAGAAAGTATTTGTTACTATTCCTTTTTCTTTGTTTAAACCTTTTTCTAATTGTTTTTTATTTATTCGAATAGTGCATGCTGACTACATTACTTCATGATGGCTCATGATTAAAAAAAAAAGAAAAATATTGAAAATATTTAGACCAAACCCTGTGATAAAGGATCACATATATGATTTTAACCTGCTTAAATCCTGATAAGATGTGGAGACAAATACACATTAATAATATGCAGATAAATAATTTTCCTAAAAGTTTACATTTTGAAAATACTATCTGGTGTTTCTTAACAACCATTTTCCAAGGTGACACACTTAATGCAATGATTGTGATGTTGGCATGCCTGTCTCTTTTCTGTGTTTTTCTCCTCCTCTAAGCTCTTTCCCTTGCTAATGGTGTCAGTAACTGCTTAGCAACAGCCACAGTTGTGCTCCCATTTAAGCCAAGTTCCCTCTGAAATCTGTCCAAGCGTTTAAACGAGCGGTGCATTTGTTTCATTGCTTTATCTAGTCGTTTGTTTTCAAATCTCCCTTGTTTTTCACTTTGTGTGTGTATTTTAAAACCTTGCTGACTTTTTCAATTTTGAGATGAATTTGTTGGTTATTAATTTTACTTGTTTGTGCACCATCTTGAGCTTACCTTTACTATGCTTATGAATTGCCTGCCTATCTCTATATAAGCTTATGGTAATTTTAACCTATCTGTAATTGAACAAAACAGTTAATGGGAAGATGTGCTAGCACATACTATGCTTGGAGTCCCACTTTTGTCCAGGGTCAGTGCTTATTAGACTGAATTATTTTGGCAACCTCTTTCCTGTCAGCCTGCAATATTTTTAGTACTTGTGCTCATCTAAGTGCCTACAGCACACTTTTACAGAATTAACAATCTTAAATAACATAAGGCAGATTAATTTCCTAATATTTGTTAGATTTCACTACCCATATTTGTGTGATCCCAGATCTGCCGGATAATTATGGCTTTCACTGTATGTAGGCTGTTGAACTTCAAACTCCTGTGTGAGCACTTGCTCCATGTTAATGTTCTTTTTTTGGTTATTTTGAACCATGCCCTTACTTATTGTTTATTATAATAGCTATAACTAAATTGCTTACTAAATTGGAGTGTTTTCACGTCTCCGAGGTGCCATGTTACATGCTAACCCTTAAGAATAAATCAGAAGCTTTACAAGGGGTGATTGAGAACACCTGAGCCTGATGTATTAAGAGAAACACCAGCAAAAGCAAGCCAGTTTTATTTTTGAATCTAATCTCTGTGAACTCTAATAGGCTTTTGGTCTTGCTTTTGGTCTTGTTTATGTAGCAACTCCTGTGTAGAGTAGTTATGGATTTGAAAAGATGCCACTGTTTCTGGAACTGCTTTTAAAACCCTGTGCAGTGTGCGCGGGAACATTTCCTAAAGACAAACTCCAACCAAAAATAATATATTTTTTCTAGGTTACTTACTCAGTGTAATTTGTAGTGGAGGCCAAGAAATTTTTCATCTCATGGTTTCAAGCAGAATGGAGACAAAAACGTTTGATATATAGTAATAGGAGCCAATTGTAGCTGATGTTGTACCAGAGCAAACAATGTGAAAAACGTCCATGGGAAAAAAAGAAAAGGCTTATGTTACTTGTGTTACATAATACATGTCAGTTATCCAGTTATATGCTCAAAATGTTCAAAAGGCATGCTTTTTGGCTAAAATAATGTTAAGTATTTACTTCCTGAATAATTAGCGTACATCTTAAACAGGAAACTGAAACCTCATGAGAGTCACTTTTTCAACTGAAGACCCACCTCTTACCCTCATTCATTGGTCAAGAGCCCTGTCCTGTCGTTAGTAGCTCACATGTGGATTATGCAACACAAGTAATGTGAGATTTGTTTTTTTCACCCATGGACTTTTTTTCACATTGTTTGTAGTTGTACAGCATTGTTCACAATTGTCTTATTATTATATCAAGTTCTTTTCCTCTCCATTTTGCATGAAAATACAGTATTAGGAAAGACATTTTTCTCAACCACCAATACAAACTACATGGGGGTAAGTTAATATATAAAACATGTTTTTGAGTGGAGTATTCCTTTAAACAGAATTGGCAGAGTTGACATCTTTACCTGATTGATTGCCACAAACACCAAAGCAAATTGACATAATATTGGACCTTTTCAGGCTTATAATCAATATTGAATACATTCTTGAAATCGTTTAAAAATTGTGCATGTGACCTTACGAGCACTGGGTTGGACTTTGAATCGAAGAATTACCATACATCCTTGTTTAGATTCTCAGTCATACTGATGTATTCAGGTTTCATCTCCAGTTGTTAAATACTTCTTAAAATTTTCCCTTTCGTGGTTCATTACATTAGCATTTTCTTGGAATGTTGACTTAATGTTTCATTTTATGAGTCAACATTATGCACGTCCAAAAATATTTCCTTCAAAATCTGGACCCACCCAATGCCTGCCATGCAGAGTTTCAGATAAGGAGAACAAAAAACTAGAGGTGCTAACAATGGAAGCAAAGAAAAAGGAGAAAATAAAGAAGTTTAATATACTGTATGTATACACATTCAGACATTCATACGTGCATGCATAATACTGACCATCCCATCCCCCAGGTAACTTTTATAAAAATTTGAATATATAGAGTGTAAGGACCTTGAATGAAAGGATCCCAACTGGGAGGTGGGTGGTGTGGAACTCTCAAAGCTGAAAATTTCAGCTATCTTCCAGTAAACCTTTATGGTATGCAATACAAGTCTTCAGTTGCTGCCCTCTAGTGGCGATCAAAGTGTGTTCCCCAAGTGTGAGTCAAGTTGCCTGCAAGCAGACCGTAATCAGGGGAAAGTGGCATTTAAACCTCTCTGATAGGTTAGTCTTTATGTCCTTACTAAAGCATTTATTTGACTGTAACCAACATCTACACTACTAAATCAATAGATACATGAAAAATGGGCCTAGAATTACCATCAAGGAGTACACCATCTTCCTTGTGGATAGTAAGAAGTTTGGGTTCAATTTCATGCCTTCCTGCTCTGCTTCTGTTTGCTTGCTGTGGTCGCCCAATGCTCTCTCACCCATACAACACTTCTTCCATCTCATCCTTTCTCTTTAGTCCAGCTGATCTCGGTCACTGCGGACATCTCTCTCCTAAATTCACTTGGATGTCAGATTGAAACACTTAAGTCCGGTCACCTCCATGGCTCCAGTGACACAAGCACCAGTGTGTCCAGCTGTTAATTGATCTTCATGGCCAAAGGCTTATTATGGATCACTGGCTAAAATCTGATACATTGAAGTGCAAATATAGCAGCCAGTGTTGGTCTGCAAAATTCATTTTTTTACAGTGAATGTGCTGCATACACCGGTGATCTTGTTTGTTGAATATTTTCTTAGAAATTCAGTCAGGCAAGCTCAGACAAACATTCTTTTTTCCATAACACCCCATAATACTTTTTGAGGCCAGCATAACATTACAGAGCTGTAGCAGCCATGCACTGACCTTTAACGCATACATACTATAAGCATATCTCACATTTTATGCTGATACCAGATTTGCTTCATGCATGCATACCTGATTTGTACTCCAGGTGGATTTGCACCCCGCATGCATTTATATAAAAAAATTTGTGGGGTATATTTATACAGGGTGCTGCAGGGAAACGGGAAATGCACGAATAAACACATTACAAAATACATTTGATGATGAAATGTATTGTACAGGATATGGAAGTAATGATGGTAATCAATATTCATTCAATATTCATTTTATGGTTTGAAGAAAAATTCATGAAGGTGTTGTCCATTTCTCTGTACACATTCTGACAGCCTGTTGTGGAAATTCTGCATTGCTCGATGTTAACATGTCAAGAGGAATGCCAGCGACTTCCTCCTCAATTTTAGTTCTGTAATGGTTGCAGGAAGTATGCAGTACACTTGGCTTTTAAGGTGTCCCCACTAATAAAAATCACAAACAGTGAAATCTGGGGATCTTGGTGGCCATGGAATGTCATGGTTGTGTGAAATGATGCGCCTTCCAAACAATCGTCGAATTGCTGCCATCGATTGTCGGACAGAATGCGAAGAGGCTCCACCTGGGAACTTCTTTTTTTTTTTTTAAGGCTGAACCCGTTTCTTTGAAATTACGCACCCATGTTGTAGTCGCTTGAGCAGACAGGACATGACCATGACGTATCAGCTGGTAATGACGTTGAAATTTCCTTTGTGCAGCAGTCACACTATCACCATTCTTATAAAAGGCTTTCACAGCAAATGGTCATTGCGCACCACTCCACTGCCCCATTATAACTAACTGCAAGAAGTTCTAAATGAGGTTGCATTGGTCCCAAACAACTGCCGACACCTCGGGGTCGCCAACACCTAGTTCCAAAATGTCCCGTTTCCATACACCACCGTGGTGTGTATATATACTGTACATGCACACATATATATATACATACAGTGATCCCTCGCTATATCGCGCTTCGCCTTTCGCGGCTTCACTCCATCGCGGATTTTATATGTAAGCATATTTAAATATATATCGCGGATTTTTCGCTGCTTTGCGGGTTTCTGCGGACAATGGGTCTTTTAATTTCTGGTACATGCTTCCTCAGTTAGTTTGCCCAGTTGATTTCATACAAGGGACGCTATTGGCAGATGGCTGAGAAGCTACCCAACTTACTTTCTCTCTCGCTCTCTCTCTCTCTCTCTCTCTTGCGCTGACGTAGGGGGGCTGTTCGCACACCTAGACGATAGGGACGTTGCTACCTTCTGTGTGCAGCTGCTTCCTGAAGGACATGCTGCACGGTGCTTCGCATACTTAAAAGCTCAAAGGGCACGTATTGATTTTTGACTTTATTTTTCTCTGGCTCTCTCTCTCTTTGTCTGCTCCTGACGGAGGGGGTGTGAGCTGCCGCCTTCAACAGCTTTGTACCGGCGGTGCTTCGCATACTTAAAAGCTAAACAGCCCTATTGATTTTTTTTTGACTGCTTGCTTTGTTCTCTCTCTCCTGACGCGCACTCCTTTGAAAAGGAAGATATGTTTGCATTCTTTTAATTGTGAGACGGAACTGTCATCTCTGTCTTGTCATGGAGCACAGTTTAAACTTTTGAAAAAGAGACAAATGTTTGTTTGCAGTGTTTGAATAACGTTCCTGTCTCTCTACAACCTCCTGTGTTTCTGCGCAAATCTGTGACCCAAGCATGACAATATAAAAATAACCATATAAACATATGGTTTCTACTTCGCGGATTTTCTTATTTCGCGGGTGGCTCTGGAACGCAACCCCCCGCGATGGAGGAGGGATTACTGTACATACATACATACATACATAAAAGGGGTGGGCAAAAGTAGGTTTACAGTGAGTACACAGCATAGTTAGCAGACACTTCCCTTGCCCTCAAGGTACACTTTATAGACCACTGAACTCAAAACTAGTCCAGTTCCTCCTTCCCCATTGACTTTAATGCATTTCATTGAGTTCAGTAAAGTTCCCTAATATATCTGCAATTTTGACAAATTCCGCAGGGTTTGTTCATCACTAATAGCCACACTGGATTTAATTTTTTTGTATTTTTTATATTAATGCCCTTCATAAAATAAATTTGGAATATAACGCAGAATTATGCTAACAACTGTTAGATTCAGATGATGCCCTGTTAGATTTGACTTTAGCAAAGTGGTTCTCAATCCAGAAGCACTCAGGTCTAGATCAGCTACTGTTCCTGGTATTGTTCATGGTAGTAGTGTCCTTAACTAGTGTGGCAGACAGCTGAGACCCATGCCCAGCCAGGATGCCCCTTTGTCACTAGATCCGGGGGAGCAGCCATGGGAGCCACGCTACGTCCTTCGGAACCTTTGTTGGCAGCCCCACTGGGTTGCGTCGGGGCCACTTTCGTGGAACACCGGAGCTCATCTTGGTTGGGCTCTGTGGCCTCCGCCAGGGGGAGCTGCATGGCTTAACGAGCCCATCTGGGTGGGAGTGCAGCCACACCCGGAGGTGCAGCCAGAAGTAGGTCAACGAGCATCTGCAGCACTTCCAGGTGGGCTACAAGAGGAGCCTGCAGCCACTACGCAGGGCGCCAGAGTCGGGAGGAGGAGGACGAAGCTGCCTTGGGAGGAGTGGAGAGAAGAGTGTGATTTGGGGTGTTATTTCTTTGTATTTTGGGACTGTGTTGTGCTTGTGGGGTTCACAGGAAAGACGTGCCCCACAGGTGATGAAGAACTTAAAAGTTCTTTTGTTTATTTTACCTGTGTCTTCATTGTCAGTCTGTGTCGGGTCGGTGCCAACCAAGTGCCAATATCACACTAGCTACCATTGTCTCTCTCTCTGTGAGGTGGTGTCATCAGTAAACTCTCCACAGGATTTCCGGAAGTAGTAATCAACAGGTAGTGCCGTTAAAGTTACAAGTTAGTGTACTGATCACTGTGACCCCAAACTTCAGATTTACCTGTGAAGGGCTAAGTCATCAACCCGACCAATCGCAACCCCCAGGGTCACAAATCCCCAGTTACACGGCTGTCCTTTTGACTTGAATCCCATTTATTTTTATTTTTCAGACAAATACCACTATGTGGGCAAACTTCTGAAGCCAGGAGAGGAGCCATCGGAGTATGCCGATGATGAAGATGAAAAAGACTCGAAGGACAAAAAGAAAGATTAAAAACTAAAACACTAAAGAAAAAAAAATGAAAGTAATTCCTCCATCCCTTAAAGTTTGCTGAAGGCAGTCAATTAATTTTCTAATTTACTTTAAAGTAACAAATTACTGGGGGCCTCTTGCCTGTTATGTAGGGAGTTTTGAAGGCTGATTAACAGCAGTTTAAACTAACTAGTGTTTATTTTATCTTTATACTCATGACATGTATTACATTTTCTTGATGTTGTTAAATTCCTAATCATCTTTGTGTATGCTTTAGAGGTACCAAATGTAGAATTCATAAATTTCTAATGTCATCTGCAGGTGACTGATGGATTGTCTAATGTCTGATGAATTTTACGCCACTGTAACTCCCCTTTTTATCATTTAAATTCTTCATTTTTACTGAGTAAATCAATGTTACTGTAATTTGAAAATTGAATATAAAAGACTATCAAATAAGGGAACCTTTAACAAAATGTGATAAGGGAACCTTTAACAAAATGTGAAAATATGATATTTGCAGGAATATTTGTGTTACTAAAATCAATGTAGAAGAGTAGAGCAGGACTGATTTAATGGTGGGTCTTGATCTTTCACTGAACATTGACTATTGAGAATATCGGCTCGATTATTACAGTATTCTGGACAACACGGAGTCCTTTCCAAACTGCTAAGCTTATTTTAATGGATGACCAAATTTTATCATTTATTTGTGTGCATACAGATTTATATCTACTTTATATTTGTCTGTAAAGATTATCTGTTAGGAAGGTTGTCCTTTATTCGTTACGTGACCAGATTTTATATTTAAAAACTTCCAACAATGGAGGGGAGTTTACAGAATTGAAGTAACCTGCAGCTCCATATTTTGAGGTTTTAGGATATGTAAGTAAACCATCAGGTTGAGAATTGAGGGATACACCTTGATATTAAAAACCAGTTATTTACCTTTAAATGAGCGCAGTGTGAAGATACGTATCTTCATAAAATTTCCATGTATACGATATCACCATTCTGGCACCTTGGCAATTATAAAATGTGAAGGGCAAGAAAAGAGAAATTTAGACAAATGAAGTGTTGCTTATATGAACTCAGTGCCATCCTGTTTCATTATCTGGGAGGCTCATTTGAACTCTCGCCATCCACCAGGGCACTTTGTTGCTTGGAAACTAAAACCTGGGTATTGTGATTGGCATTAAATGCCCTTGGGCAGCGTGGACAGCCTCTGGTTAGAAGTGCACGCTACGTGGGAGTATTAGCCGGGTACTGAGCTCCTGGCCGGACTGCACCCAAACCTACTGAGTTTAACTTCCTTTTCACCAACAAGTAGTCGTCATTTCTCTTGTGTTTTAAGAGACGTGTTCCCAGCTTTTTAATGTGACTTTTGTGTATTAAATTTGCCATCAGAATTATTTTTGGGGATTTTTCTCCTTGTCCTTCAACTGAGATAGCCCTACTTGTGAGTGGTGAAGTGGGCAGCCCAATGAAACATGAAAGCCTGTGATTGAAGGGATGTTCATTTCTCCCGTGTATTCATTCCATTAATGAGGCAGAGGTTTGTTCGGTTTGTTTGTTTTTTTTTTCAGATTTTTGCGATTTTGCTGCTTATAAAGAAACATGGCAACTGCGTATGGTTTTTTCTCTTTTGTAATCAGTAAAAAAAAATGATAATCTGTTTTTATTTACTGAATTTTCTTAAAGACAGAAAAATAAATGAATAAATACATTTATTTGGTTGTGTTTTTTGAAAAAATATTTGTATAGAATATTGTTTCTTTAATCTACCAATTTCTGTTTTTGTAAAAATAGAAACACTTCAAAAGTGATACATAATTCACTTTCAACCAGCCCCAGTCATTCCAGTGAAGAGTCCTGGGTGGCTGCACACAATCCCAGCAGCACTGAGCACAGGGGAGGACGACGTCTAAAGGCCATGTCACATTTGACAACTTTCCCAGCAATTTTTCATTTGTAGCCTTCATCTTCATAACTGGAGGCTCCCGTGAAGCCTAATGTCGTGTAATGTGACATACCCAGCAGCTCGCTCTGATAAAATCAGACAGGTGTGATTTTGTCTTTAGTCGGAGGGTTGGCCTGTGTACATGTCAGAGCTGACAACCAAGTCCACGGTGTATGTGTAGACTGCAGCAATGAGAAATAAGGAACAGGGGGCTTTGGGCTCGTCTGTCTCGTGTTTTACGTACCACAAATGAAAAGAAAAAAAAATTGCTGTGGAACTTGCTGTGCCTGTTTGTACCTCACCAGCTCCATTGGGCAGCGCGTTATTGGTTGTCGCAAAAAAGGGCTGAGCAAGACTGTGCTGGAAGATCAGCACTCAGTCACCAAATGTGACATGGCCAGTTGTTTAAGTTGACATCGTCCAACAACGAGATTGACAAAGCAGTCAGTAAGTCGGACAAACCCAAAAATTAAAAGTTAGGTAATGTGACATGACCTTCAATTGAACACTAACAACGCAAGGTAAAGCAGAATTAACTAAAACACATGTATCTGAGATGAAGCCGAATTCACAAACTCCACACAGAGGGGTTCAGGCTGACATTTGAACTCGAGACTCTGGAGACGTGAGGTACAAGTGTGACCAATGCACCACTATCTGTCTCTTAAGTGATTTTAATCTTGAGTTTAATAATATTAAAATAAAACGCAGTGGAGACATTTATTCCATGGTATTAAGAAGGGAAGCACAGAAAAGAATTTGACAAATTACCTGGTGAAGTCTGTTTTGCTGTTTAACATGCCATTCTGCACAAACTGTTTAAATGCAAATGGCTGAGGTCAGTCTGAGTGCATGTTACGTGGAAATGCTGCATGATTTAGTCATACACTGTGCTTGCATTCCGGGCCAATAAGCACACACTTTGGACTCTATGAAAATGGCACATTTTGAGGTAAAGGTCAGGCTGACTGGCAGTTTGGGGTCTGCTTTGGCTATGGTAGCACCCCTTGGTCCTAATTGCTTCCTAATAGTTCATCTGATGGCACACCCATGCATACACCTCTCCTTACACTCTCAATGAGCCAGTTTAGAGTCGCTGGTCAACTTCATTAGCGTCTTGTGCATGTGGGAGGAAATCTGGAGTAGCACGACAAAAGCCATGAAGTCACAGAATCCACAATTTCTGTAGCTAGTCAGTGAGCTGGGACTCCGACCCTGGCGTCCGGAGATGAGAAGTGGCTCAATATGGCTTTTTCAAGCCAAGGTCCCATAGGATCACAAACTGAACAACACAGCCAATCCTGGCCTCCTTTTCCAGGCAAGTTTCTCCTTATTCTTGTTTGATTGCCTGGCTTTCTGTTAGACCAGTTTGTCACTAGGAGTACAAATCTCAAGTGATCCCCGAGGCATCATGTCCCCCTCCACTACACCAAAGCCATCATCCATGAGGGGAACAGATGGGTGTCCCAAGTCTTGGTAATTTTAAGCAGAATGTGTGCCTGAAGTGGAGTGTAACGTGTTAATGGCTTCACGAGTCAAAAGCAAACTAGGGCACCGTGTAGGTGAAAGGGCCCCCAAGTAACATAGAGGGGGAGATACTGGAAACAAAGAGCATTGATCGATGTGGAGTTGGAGAAGGAGATGGACCTCAGCATGAAATTATTTTCAGTGTGGAGTAACTGATGAGTAATAAGATGAAGACGATAAGATGGCATGCCTTTTAGCATAGCAGGGTCTGTTCTACAGCTAGCAGTTAGGGGTCCGGGGGCAAGCTGGAGCGCTCCTTGCAGGTACAGAAGGAGGTGGCTTGGAGCACCGGTTTGCTGGTGTAGTTGAGTACTTATGAGACAAGAGGATGCCAGAGGACAACTGTGGACTTTTAAATTTAAAAGGTGTGAGGAAGGAGTGGATGAGTGAACACAAAGTCTCTAGTATGTTCATATAGCATTGTTAAAAAACACTTAAAATGTGTCTGAGGTACATTAAGTCCGCACAAAAAGAGAATGAAAATGTACCTTCATGAAACACAGTCAGATCTGATCAAGTTCTTGTGTTTTATAAATATATTTAGTCCTTCATATGCAGCAAAGTAAATAACATCCATCCCCAAAGTGAGCTCCCGAAGATTCACAGTATGAACACTGGCTGCTGCGCCATGTCCATAGCAAAAAATCTAAACTGACAATTTATTTACAGGTTCCTCTTACTGGATTGCACACAGCACACTCTTTTCTGCTTGGCTGTGCGACTGGAGCCCAGCAAAAGGGCCGGCGTAGTGTCCATGATGTTTGCTTTTGGCCTTACATACAGTGGTGCTGCGATGATTACTGTGACCCTAAACTGACACGAGTACATTTACTTCGCAGCACATGCAAGATAAACTGCACTCTCCAAACAAAACTAACTTCTGTGCGATTGTTTTCCCTTGACCTCTTCAGACAGCTGGAGTACATGTGTGCACAACGTTACCAAATAAAACGCAATACTTCGGCAATGTGATGGCGTCTTTTTTTTTTTTTTTTTTTGTAGAGTGTGGGGAATATGCTTTGGTAGTAAAGTGTAAGGGTTAGGTTTTTTAAAGTAGTGCATATATTTGTACTAAAATAAGTATTCCATTATGTTACTCATTACTCTAAAAAGTAATCTGACTACATACGTTACCCCCAAACCTGTAGAGGAATGTGAGTATGGTGGTCAGTGCTATCATACATATTACTGAATGAAGAGAGAAATGGTGAGAGATGAATGACCATTTAAAACATCATTTAAATTAAAGGCTTATGCTTAAGTGCTGAAGGATTAAAATGAACACGAAGAAGCAAGTCAACCAAATTCAGGAATTACAGAGCATCTGGAAAGTATTCACAGCGTGTCACTTTTTCCACATTTTGTTATGTTACAGCCTTATTCCAAAATGGATTAAATTCATTTTTTTCCTCAGAATTCTACACACAACACCCCATAATGACAACGTGAAAAAAGTTTCCTTCAGCACTTAAGCATAAGCCTTTAATTTAAATGATGTTTTAAATGGTCATTCATCTCACACCATTTCTCTCTTCATTCAGTAATACGTATGATAGCGCTGACCACCATACTCACATTCCTCTACAGGTTTGGGGATAACGTATGTTTAATCCCATTTTAGGAGTGCAGGGGTCCGGTGCCAGTCCGTCACAGGGCATGCTCACGCACACATCCACATTCCTCATCCAGGCCAATTTATAATAAAAGTATTCTACAATTAATATAACAGAAAAGTCTTTTATTATCCAAGAATGTTCTGTAAATACAAGTACTCTTCAATATTCCAGGCCAAAATGACAGTGTTAGTGTTAGTCACAAAGTGCGTTCTTTCAGGCACTTCGGCGTCAGCGACTCTGCTAAAGTGTTACAGATTTCAAATCTTTAACACACAAAGTAGCCTGCATAACAATTTGCATTTAGAAGGACTTTGCACCAACTTTGGAGATTATTTTTGTGTTTTGATTTCCACGAATCATATTTATAAATACTTATTTCAATATTTTAAAGAAAACTGTACAAAACTCTTTTCTCTCTTATAAAAAGGCACTTCAAGTTAACAACATGTTAAAGGCAGACTCGGGACACTCTGCGGAGATTCCTGCCCTCACCTGGACTAGAGATTCCTGGGGGAGTCGGACCCCATTGCTGGGGACAGGCTGACCTGGATAGGCCAACGCAGTGACACCCCTCACGAGGACGAGTGGATAGAAAGTGAGTGAAAACATATGTGGCGTTGTGACCAATTCAACGATTTCCGATGTCATGACATTTTTTCACATTTGTCACCAACACCAATGCAATGTAGTGGGACATCACAGGTAAAAAAAAAAGCAGCTGAATGCCAGCCAGCCATCGTTCATCCTACTCCTCCAGTGTCACAGGCCACCCCATTCCTGATTATGGACACCTTTCTTTTTCTATAAATGTGGCACAATCTGTTCAAATGACCAGACCAAAATACAAACCGGTTCCGTTAATGCTGGAAAAGGGTTGAAATCTGACTGACGACGAGATGCTCTCCATAATCTTTATATCTGTTCAGTTTTAACTTGGCAGAAGGAGCAAGAACAGTTCAGAACTCGTGCACTGATTGAATGTACCTGAAAGACATGGTTGAAGTTTACGTTTCATTTTTGGATCCCTGCTTCATTTTGGAGTGTGAAGCCAAACCCAACAGCAGGAACGCAGGAGTGACACCTGAAGACCAACATCACAAAACCAAGTAAGCTTCAACGCTCATTTTTATTTAATTTCAACAGACTGATTAATGAGCTCAAAAAATGAATGAAACCTCAGGGTTTCACTTTCTGTGGTGATATTAATCTTTCCTTTCCAGAACATTCTTCCTTTGGATCGAGTTCCTCCTCACTTTGAAATTTTATTAGAGGTTCTTCTGCCCAGAGGTGCTTTCCCAGGCTGATGGGTGGCATGTTTCAGCGTAAACCTGCTTTTTGCACACGCTCTGTTCTCGTCACTAGGCTCCTTACAGTTTGTTGGCAGCCACTGTCTCATTTCCTCATGATAATAATTAAAAGACCCAAAACTCTGAAAGTAGTTCTGACCATTTGCCGATTCATCCCACAGATACTTGGGATTGTGGTAAAGTTCTGTGCGTTGATCCAGCGTCCTTTTGCCTTTCGTTGTAGACCTCGACTTGTCTGCCCTTCTCTTCTTGTGCTTGGGCTCGTTTTTGTCATGTCGTGAGTTCTTGCGTTTCTTTCTTTCTTTCTTTTCCACATCCTTTTCTTTGCATGGATGTTCCATTTTTTTGCTTTTTGTTTTCTTGATTTTTGGACACAGTTGGTCCATCCCCGCTTCATTGAAGGAATGCATTTTCTTTTTCTTTTTCAAAACCTTCTCTCGTTTTGCCTGTAGAGGTGGTTTTACCGAGAAGCTCTCGCCTGCTGGGAAGACGTCACCATCTTCTTCATGCCAATTGTCTCTGACTTTGTCATTCTGCTCCTTACTTTGTTTTGAATGTCTTTGTGATCCTTTTTTTTTCCTTATCTTACCTGAAATATTTATATTTTCCCAGTCGTTTCTGACACCAATGTTTGCCTTGACCTCGTCAGTTGAGCTGGTTTTTATTTTCTCCGAGTGTACTGACATTAAAGCCTCCGGTGTGCAAGCTCTTTTCTTGCCATATGCTAAATCTGACTGCTGAATCTCCTCCATGTCTTTGAAAGTCCTTGCTTTTTTGCACTGTTCAGAAACATCTCTGTTGTTTCCCATGATTATCCCATCATTGTCCAAATCAAAAGAGTTGGTTTCCACCCTTTTCAAAGTAAATTTCCACATGTGCTGGTCTTCCTTCCTGAAGGCTACGTGACCTCCATTTTGGTAGATACCAGCTTTGGTGCTAACATTCCCATCTGTGTTCCGTAAGCTAATCTGGAAGTTTTTTCCATTGCTGCATACCATTCTCTGCCAACCTTCAGTCTGCTCCTTAGGTGCTGGAAGGCTGTGGCAAAGGCGAGCATAGCTGGGACAAGAGTAATAATTTAACAAATAGTTCAGGAACTCTTCAGATTCGTAAATCTTCTCTCGTTTACCTGATCTGTTCAAATTGCTTTGTGGGGGGACGTAGCTCATTTGAACACGCATGCCCATGTAACGTTTGAACGACTGGGCTATGTCTCGATCTTCGTGGTTTTGCTTGATTGTTACCTTTAGGCTATCGCTCTCATAATTGCGAGTGGCACTCTTAACAAGAGCAACCGACGACTGGTGTGGTATACTTGACAAATCTCCATCAGCATTAGTCCTGTCGTCATTATCACTGGGAGACAGTTTTCTGGGCTCTTCTGGAACCTGTTGGGCTTCTTCTTCCTTTTCTTCCATTTTTTCTTTTGGCATTTCTCCTGACTTGGGAAGCTTGTTTATAGATTTCTGAAATTAAACAACATTAACAGTTACTTAAAAAGTCACAATGATGTGAATACTTACTTACTTCCCAAAGTACGGCTACCAAGGACATGGACACCTGCTCCATGAGCCAATGGTCTGCTGGGTGAAGTACGTCCTAATGTTTTAGTGAACTGTACCTGGAGCTTCCTTAGCGTTACATTTTTTCTCGAAAAGACATGTAAATAGAGTTGATTATTTTGGCTTGAAAAATTACATATGTATTAAATCTGATCTTTCTACTGTAAAATGTGCAAAACACTAAAAGTATAAAGTCAGAAGTGTAGAAAGTATAATAATGATACAAATAATAATGAATAATAAAAATAATGCTAATACTATATACAGTATATTGTCAAAATGTGTCGTTTGTGTGGCATATCTTGAAGCACATTGAAATACACACTCCAACGTCACAGTTGGGACAATGGTAGTATGATTCCTTGCAGATTTTCTTTCCAGACTGATTGGGTTTTGAACAGCACACTGCACACGTGCGATTGACATGAGTGACACTTTCGATTTCACAGCCTAAAGACAGATTCACTTCATCATCACCGCTCGTATCGCTGTCAAGAGCGGGCAACAACTGGGCTGCTGAAAAACGTCTCTTACCAGACACCGTTATGAGGCCAGGAGTAGACGTGTCTGCGCCGTTTCCTAGGTAACACTTGGGCCTGTCGCTTACACAACACACGCCTAAATCGTTTTCCTTATATCGTTTAATTTTTTTTTCCCATGTATTTCAAAAGAAGTCTCACAGGGAATGCTACACAGCTTATTTACAACCTCACTCAAGTCTACTTGACACCATGTGCTATGGAGACCAGCATCCTATTAGCTTTGCATGTTGATTTCACACACTCTCTGGAGGTAGACAGTGAGAAGTCTATGACTCGTAAAGCCCCCCCACCCGACTCCATGACATCACAAGCAACTGTCAGTTGTAACCTTCACTTACAACATCTTAGTGAGTTGGAGGCAGTTACGGCCCACTGCCCTGCTGCTTAGTCTGACGTACCCAGTGACTTACCAGAGCTGGTCTGTGATTGGCTCCAACCTGATTGAGGGGTGGGTTGTATGTGCCAATGAATGCTCATCTGTAAATGCGGTGACGAGTAATAAGGCATTTTGGACCTCACCAGCCAACGAGAAGCTTGCCTGTTTGGTGTCTCATGTTTTACGCACCACAATAGAATGGAGATTATAATGAATGCTTCCATCTGGCAGCATATTATTGGCTGTCACAAAAAAGGGGCTAGCATTCTACGTTAAATTTCACCTATCACACATCTGTCTAACTGTGAATTCTATAAGGCTTTGGCTGAAAATGTAACTTGTATGCTAATTTTATACTGATAAATATAAACTAAAAAGTGCAGTGGTCCAAGCACTGATTTCTGAGCAAATATATTTTTATGCTCACTTATTGTGAACAGAAAGTCTTCCTCCTGTTTTTTGTGCTTCCTGTAAACTGGAGCATGAATCCATGTCACTTACAGTTTCATCACTAACCTCTCATATGGTAACTCCAAAAAAAAAAAAAAACTCCATACTGAAAACAAAAAAATGATATTGTATGTAGCACTACGATCAGAAGCTATTGTATTGTGTATTTGTGAAACACGCTGTCCCTTATCCAGACCCATAATGACTATGCCCATGGCGGATGTGGATTTCTTTAACTTCACTTTGACGAAGGAATCCATTAACTTACTTGTGAAACAAGTTATCTTGGCCAGCCTGTATACAGTCAGTGAGGTCAGGTCAGTCGCCCTTTTAATTTACAGTATTATGATGTTGCATCTGCTCAAAATTTTACTTACCCAAATAAAAACCTGTTGTTTTCACAGTTTTTCTAATAGTACTAGGGTGTTGTACCGTGTCAAGCAAAATGACACATTTTGTTAGCTAACTAAAAAAATTACAATATGCCAGCTTTCGAGGCAACTCAGTCCCTTCTTCAGGCAGATGTAATACAGAGACTGGAGTTCCCTGTGTTTATACACACACTAGGACACGTACAGCATTGGGAAACTTTTACGTGGGTCAACTTAAATGTAAAAAATTAATAGACCTCTTCAGGCAAGAATGTGCAGTCAAGATCTTTGGATAAGATAACTGTCCAAGAAAGTCCTTTGAAGTTTCTGATGGGTTTTCCATACAATGTGGATCTGTAGTCATGTTCTGTGGGTCAGTCCAAGAGATGCAAACAATCCTCATATCTGGCCATAAAACTCTTGTCTCTATTTAAACCATGTTGTAATGTGTTATATTTTAGCATCACATTAACTGCCTGTTCCTTTCTCTCCTGCTGTTTTGAAGATGCCCATAAGCACAGTGACTTTACAGTCCTTCTCACAGTGTCCATGACTGCTGAAATGAGCTCCTACAGGAACATCTGTGTTGCCATGCTTAATGTGGAGCCTGTGTGAATTCATTCTTTGGCTGAGTGTTTCCATATACACTGCAGGGTTGGGACATTTCATACAAAGAATTAGACCACATTAGATGATCTGCGGTGTTCTTGTCACTGAGAGACGTATTCCCAGAACCTCCCCTCCTGGCATACAGATAACCACCACGCCTGCAGCAACTTATTGTCCAAAGCTCCCTAAGTGAACCAACAGATAATGGTACGTCGTCTGTCTGCCTACAGAAAAGATGTCAAACCTGTGCTCACATTTATAATACAGATTGTGTAGTTATACCACATTACTGACGTCAGTAGGGAAGAGCAGCAGGCAGTAAGCTGGAGAGAGAACACGCACATTCAAAGAGGCTGTTGTGCTGGAGAGCGTGTCGGGAATCACTTGATTATTTTGGGGGTGGGGGGGGGGGGGGGGGGGGGGGGTTAAACATGGTGAGCTGGATTTTTTTTTGTTTTATTTTGTGTTTCGAGTTATCCCTACCCTGAACAGACCTGAAAAGATGGTGAAGGGGCAAAGGATCGGTGTGCAGGAGTGGACTTTGAGTGTCTTGGGAGAACCTTTTCCTGAATAAGGAGAGAAAGGGAAATTGGCCCAGAGTGCCAATGGTTTTTTTTTTTATATTTTTAATTACATAAATATGGGCTGTTTAATGGACTTTGCACTGCTTGAACTTTACTTGTTCGACTGATGATTTTTGGAAGACGCCACATATCACATGTTTTTTTATAAAGAACTGTCTACATTTTATTTATGTATTTATTTATTACATTTATTTATGTGTCTCACTCACCATGCTTTAGGCTTGATATGACTGTGCCCTGCATGGCAGCCATTGGAAGGCTTGTGACAAGCAGGGGGCATAACAATGAGCAACTACTACCCCTGGCAAAAATGATGGAATCGGTGCTCTTGGAGGATATTCATTCAGCCGTTTTACTTTGTTGCTAAAAAAAAAGGAATCACAGATATGACACAGACCTATTTTATTTAAGAGCTGAACATTCTGGAATTGTAAAACATACATACTTAGATGAAATAATCAATGGCACATTTTTTGTTTGAACCAAGTACAGGTACTTGAAGAAATTATGGAATCGTTAACCCAAAAATCACAATGAGTGCTTTGCTGTATCCCCTCTGGCTCTTATGGCAGCTTGAATTCTATGAGGCATGGACTTCACTAATGGAAAACAATATTCGTCATCACTCAGGTTCCAACTTTATTGTACAGCAGTTGCCAGATCAGCTTTGCAGTATGGAGTCTTGTCTTGGACCATTTTTTTCAAATTCCACCATAAATTTTCAGTCAGATTGAGAGCCAGACTTTTTGCTGGCCATATCATTGAGTTGATATGCCTTTCCTAAAGAAATGTTTTAACACTCTTTGCTCTGCGGCGAGATGCATTATCATCCTGAAAAATGACTTCATCACCACCATCAAACTTAATTTCCATTAGGAATGAGAAAAGTGAGTGTCAGTGTATACCTGTGCATTTACTGGAGAGGCAATGATTGCCATCTGCCCTGGTCCTTTACGTGACATGCAACCCCATATCAGAAATGAATGTGGAAATTTGCTTGTTTTGTTCAGGTAGTCATATTTATATGTTTCATTGGAACGGCACCAAACAAAAGTTCCAGCATCATCTCCTCGGCCAGTGTGGATTCGTGTTTCACCACTGATTATTATTCATCCAATCAGCCACAGTCCATGACTACTTCTCTTTAGCCCTCTATAACCTTGTTTTCTTCTGTTTATGTGTTAATGATGGCTCTTTGGCATGTAAATCACATTTCCTTCAGATGATTTCTTACAGTTCGTTCACCAACATTGACTCTGCATTCTGCCCACTTGTTTTTCATTTCTTTTGTTGTGCATTTTTTCCAGGCATATTGCTTTGAGTTTTCTGTCCTGATGCCTTGACGTCTTCCTTTGTCTACCTGTAAGTTTCCCTTTTCAAGCTTTCCCATTTTGTTTGTACTTGCTCCATATTTTAGACACATCTGACTGGGAACGACCAACATGTTGTGCCGCACGCTGTGCTGAATTTTATAATCCAATCCATTACTTCAACTGACAGCTCCCTTGTTGGGGCCACGGTTTCTGTCAGTTAGCCCCGTGCAACAGCTCGTCTGGGTCTGCAAGCCCTCGCTCTGAACTAACGACTGACTGGACTATTTAGGCACATGTGCAGGGATGTGTTGTAGAAATTTCATTTAATTTTTTGAGATATGTTTTACAATGCCACAATGTTCAACTATTAAATAAAAATAACCCTAACCCTAATTTTTGCAACAAAGTAAAACAGCTGAATGAACTCCAGTACTCCAAGAGTACAGATTTCCCTCATTTCTGCAGGTGTTTTACTCAGACAGCTTTTCTTATTTACTGTATTTAACATTTGAATTATATACAGTTGGAATATATAACTTCAGTCCATCAAGAAGACCCGAACTGCTGTGGACTCACACCATGACTGGTAACTACCGATGGCCAGCCATGAACCCGCAATGTCCGCCTCAGAAGCGATCTCTGTGCAGCGTGTGCTAAATGGAAAGCTCCTTTGGTCAACTGTGCAGAGGCTGCTTCTGAACTCTGCAAGTGGAACACTTCATGGTAATGTCAGTTGATCTCTCTCTGCATCAGCCCCCCAAACTTTTTTTTGCAGCCACTACACTCCACCCGTCCACAGTGTAAATCCCATCGTCGAAGCCAAGTGAACTGTTGTGGACTCCCACACTTTGAAGATTTGCACTGTGGTAACTGCCTGTGGCCAGCTCTGTGCCCGTGACGTCTGGCTCAAAAGCAGCTCCCTTACAACGAGAACTACTAAGAGAACTCCCAGTCTTGGCTGGCTCTGAACGCTACAAGTGGGGCACTTCTGGTGACGTCAGCTAAGCTCTCTCTCTTAGTTCCCATCTTTTCTGTACAAAATGGCCACTACAATAGCATTAAGGCCACTGTTTTTTGAGCCTATTTCATATTTACTGTTTGTCTATACTCTGCTGGATGATAATTTCAAATGTACATTTTATTACATTGCCAGGTTTCTGTTTTTGTACATATTTTATTAATATTACTGTATACAGCTATATCAATTTTTTCTTTATGAAAACAACTTCAGAAATTTTTCAGCAACAAAGAGTGCAAAGTCATTCTAAAATAAAACTATGAATGTTTAAACCAAATGATGCAACAAAATATCGCAGGAACTATAAAATACTGTGACTTTTAAAACCATAGGGAAAAAAATTAGGAATCCTCAATACAAAATACTTGAAACCACAAAGATTAACAACATCATAACAAAAATAATAAGGGAAAGGAGAATAACAATGACCAACTTAAATACATATGCCAGGAAGAACAGAGCATGTGCATCTGACCACTTAATGCCTACAAATATCAAATTCATGCATGAAATATTCTAAATGTTTCTTCATGGTAACAAACCATGTGCCTGTCTTTTTGGGAATATTAGGCTCAATGGAATCAAAGCAGGGCCCTTCATTCCTGACTCCCGGTCTAAATGTGTTTTGTGTCTATGCTTTCCTCATTTATTATGTAAATATTTCACTAACTTATTGACAGAGGATATAATGGCTAACTTTCCCAACTGTAACCCGAACAATAGAGCACTATGACTTGTAGAATAGAAAATACTCATTTCAGAATTACTAGACACTGTAAACTCACGTCAGAGTGGGAAAGCAGCAGGCCCTGATGGCTACCCTGCCAAATTTTATAATAAATTCTCAATTAAGTTAGCTCTCCTTTTATTAGCAACATTTACAGAAGCTGAACACAATAAAATTCTACCTCAAACTTTTCGCCAAGCATTAATTACCATCTTTCCGAAGCAAAATAAGAACTTAGAAAATACTCATTTCAAGGAAATACAGAGGGAGGATTACTTGACCCCAGGGGGAAACTTGGCTTTTTACAGAAGTTCTTTAAATAATTAATACATAACTAGCCAACCCGCGGCGTAGCATACGCCGCATAATTATGTATTGATGGGTGAACACTTCCTGAAAGACACAGTTGTCCAAATGGGGTGGGTTTGAGGATACGACTGTTAGTGAATGAAAAGATGGAACTCTGGAGAGAGCAACATGCAATTGTCCGTGACTGAAAACTGGAGGACCGCCGCCGAGCCCCCACCTCCCAGAGCGAGGGACGGCGAGGGGCACCCAGTGAGGACGCCCTTTCAGCCCCCTCCGGAGAGAGGGCGGGGAAGCGGGCCCGAGAGGTTTCGGGTCCTAACCGTCCAACGACGGATCGGCACAACCGGTAACGATCCTTTCGCAGGTTCACCTACGGAACCCGTGTTAGGATATTTACATCCTCTAGATAGGCAAGTTCGATCGTCTGACGCCCATTCCGTCCCCGCCATTCTAGTCTGCCGATTTCTTAAGTCATCTCTTAGTCATCGTTCGGTACGCACTGCCTGCTCATGTGTCCGCCCCCAACTCCACACCTGAATTGCTTTCGTCTGTGTACAGTCCACATGCACTTGTGAGGCACGTTGACTGTTCATTTTCCAAACACCACCTCAGTCGCTTTAGTCTGTGTTACAGTTCGCATGCACCTGTGAGCCATGTTCGGGCCACGTGAGGTTTCCTGTGTTGAGTCAAATTAAGCCAAAGGCTCCACACCTGGTGGTGCCCTTCCGTCAATTCCTTTAAGTTTCAGCTTTGCAACCATACTCAGACCGGAACCCAAAGACTTTGGTTACCCGGTTGGCTGCCTGGCAGGTCATTGGAATAACGCTGCTGGATCGCCAGTTGGCATCGTGTATGGTCGGAACTACGACGGTATGTGATCTTCTTTGAACCTCTGACTTTCGTTCTTGATTAATGATAACATTCTTGGCAAATGCTTTCGCTCTCGCGCCATGGTCGGCTGCTTAGTGAATTGTTGGTGGGCGGGGCTCGGTTTTGCATGCGTCTTGCTTGCCATGGATTGCGTGCAAAACAGACATATCTTTTTGAAAGTTTGTCCCTGTGCCTTATTAATTGTCATTGCAAAGACCAATCTAACAGGAAACTGTCTGCGTGTAAAAGTAAAAGGCAAATTGAATCTGATGGGGTCAGGCAAATCCAGCGAATAAGGACAGCTTGTGAGGTAGTAGCTGCGATTGTTTTACACTCTAGTACATTGCGGTGAATGCTGAGAACAGTCAGTCTAGTGCCTTTACAGAGACTTCTTGCTGGCATGAGGTTTCTGAGAAGTATGACGACTGAACCAATTTTAAGTTTGACTTTATGCGGAGGCATGCAAGTGGGAGTAATGGCTGCCCGGCGGCGGGTCATGGGAATAACGCTGCCGGTTCGCCTGTCGGCATCGTTTATGGTCGGAACTACGACGGTATGTGATCTTCTTCGAACCTCCGACTTTCGTTCTTGATTAATTAAAACATTCTTGGCAAATGCTTTCGCTCTTGCGCGAATTGTTGTCGTGCGTGTGCCATAGTCGGCTGCTTAGTGAATTGTTGGTGGGCGGAGCTCGGTCTTACATGCGTCTTGCTTGCCATGGACTTAGTGAATTAAATATATATCTAGATAATAATTCTTTACATTTGTATATCGCTTTACGTAGATAGTCACATAAATAAATACACATACACTATAGTCTGAATGCATTCCAAAATGACTAAAAAGAAAGAAAACTTCTGCCTTTGCAGTCCCAGTCACAGTGAGACATCATGCGCTGTTGGTATAAAGGAGCCCTAGTAACATTTCTTCACACACTTCTGCTGAATTATTCGTTGTCTAAGAGTCCCCGGTGTTAGGGCCAGTTTAAACTTCAGGCTTAGAATATGTACGCAAATGCATCATGGCTGCCACACATTCCCAGTGATGATCTGATGTGTCCTCTGAGCACGTTGTCAGAAATTAACATAACGTGTACGCAATTTGCAGTACCAGCAAAATATAGGTGGCGTGTGTGTGTTCAAGTTTTGGTGTGTGACGTTACTATCAACACGTGATGTCTTTCAGTTCCAACAGTATCAATGTGTGTGCTTCAATGTTTCATTAATGGTTTGATGTGGTGAAGCAAATCATCAAACTTAAATGCTGACATGCAGATGTCTTCATGGTGCTTTTCTTCATTCATTGATCACATATGCAATACAAGCATCGTATATTCCGCAAATAATGAGTCAATACCTTTAAAGGTCTGTTGGTGTCTTTTTTTTTTTTTTTTTTTGCACCTGAAAGTAATCTTATTTTTAACATTTTTTTTCCGTCAACTCACAACACAGTGAAACCAGATGTTGTTTTCTCACCGTGATGATCTCTCGCACTGCCACCTGGTGGAATCCTCCAGATTTATTTAAAGTACATGCACTAGTATAATCAGTACCCTGCGTGCGTAGCAGCGGTGTCCTCAAGCTCACGCATCGTGTAGCATTAAGTACAACCCCGATTCCAAGGAAGTTAGGATGCTGTGTAAAATGTAAATAAAAACAATGCAATGATTTACAAATCTCATAATCCCAGATTTTATTCATGATAGAACACAGAAAAACCATCAAAGTTTGAAAGTGACACATTTTACTATTTCATGAATAATTCCAGCTCATTTTGAATTTGATAGCAGCAACGCATCTCAAAAAAGTTGAGACATGGGCAACAAAAGGCTAGAAAAGTATGTAGTATAAAAAGAAACAGCTAGAGGAACATTTTGCAACTAATTTGGTTAATTGGCAAAAGGTCAGATACATGATTGGGTATAAAAAGAGCATCTTAGAGAGGCAGAGTCTCTCAGAAATAAGGATGTACGGAGGTTCACCAATCTGCAAAAAACTGCATCTATAGATTGTGGAACAATTTCAGAGTAATCTATTAATCAACAGTACATAATGTCATCAGAAGATTGAGAGAATCTGGAGAAATCTCTGTGCACAAGGGCCAAGCCCAAAAATCAATATTAGATCAGGCAGCACTGCATTAAAAACAAGTGCGATTCTGTCATGGAAATCCCTGCATGGGCTCAGGAACATTTCCAGAAATCATAGTCTGTGAACACAGTTCGCCGTGTCATCCACAAATGCAGGTTAAAGCTCTATCCTGCAAAGAAGAAGTGATTCTTGAACATGATCCAGAAACGCTGCCGACTTCTCTGGGCCAAAGCTCATTTAAAATGGATTGAGGCAAAGAGGAAACAGTTCTATGGTCAGACAAATGGGAATTTGAAATTCTTTTTTGGAAAACATGGACGCCACGTCCTCTGGACTGGACAGGATAGGGCCATCCGGCTTGTTATCAGTGCTCCGTTCAAAAGCCTGCATCTCTGGTGGCATGGGGGTGCATTAGTGCTACAGATTTTAGAGTAGCAAATGCATATTTCAGCAAGACAGTGCTAAACCGCACACTGCATCTATTAGAACAGCATGGCTACTTACTAGAAGAGTCCGGGTGCTGAACTGGCCTGCCTGCAGTCCAAACCTTTCACCAGTTGAATACATTTGGTGCACCAGGAAACGAAAAATACAACAAAGAACACCCAGGATTGTTGAGCAGCTAGGATCCTATATCAGACAAGAATGGGACAACACTCCTCTCCCAAAAATCCAGCAACTGGTCTCCTCAGATCCCAGACATGTATGGATTGTTGTTAAAAGAAGAGGGGATGCTACACAGTGGTAAACATGGCCCTGTCCCACCTTTATTGAGATGTGTTGCTGCCATCAAACTTAAAATAACCTTATTCTTTTCTTAAAATGGTGCATTTTCTCTGTTTAAACATTTGATATGTTTTCTATGCTCTATTGTGAATAAAATATGAGATTTGCAAATCCTTGCATTCTGTTTTTTATTTACATTTTACACAACACCCCTACATTTTTGGAATTGGGGTTGTATATTCCTGGTCTTAATGTACCAGAGAGAAGGGATGTACAGCATTGCTCATAAACATTCTTAAATTATCTTTTAATAAGCAGGTTAAAAAAACGGATGGAAATATGCAGTGGGTTCAAGAATTGTTTGTAGCCTTGATAAACACCAAAAATTCATAGAAAATAAATACCTTCTGCCCAAAGAAATGAAAAACTGCCAGGGTTTATATTAATGCAGTTATTTTGAAACAAATGTTTTTAAATGAGCAATACCATTTTGATTTTAAACATGTGCATCGCAGGTTTTAAAGCAGAGTGTTTGACTTTAGTCGTGCATGTCTTTGTTTGAATGGTATTTATGATGGTTCCACTTGACCTGGAGGCACTTCCTGGGTGTAGTGTTCTGGCACCGGACATACTGCTGGGTCTGACATAAAGGTAGTTGTTCTGCCTTCCCCGGGAAGCTGGAGTCAGGAGGAGGAAGAGGAGAAGAAAGACAACACTTCTCTAAGTGGATTGTGGTTATGCTCACAGGAAAGCCAGCAAGAAGACATCTTTTTCAATAAAAGAACATTGACTTGAACCAAGAACTGAGTCATTGCAATTGAGCCTGGGGTTTGGGGGTCTGCAATGCCCCTGGTGTTCAGAGTTTCTTACTTCATGTAGTTTGCACTGATGGACAAGAAAAATTTTCAATCTCATGATGAAAGAACATAAAGTTTCTGATCATACAGGACCCAATAGTGACCAATGCTGGAAAACAGCAAACAATAACAATAATTTTCATGAAAAAAATCTCACATTACTCGTATCACACAATACATGTCAGTTCATCCAGTCGTATGCTCACAATGTGCAAAACGCATGTATTTTTTGCTAGGATACTGTTAAATATCTTGAAAAAGAAAAACTAATCCTCAAACAGGAAGCCCCTTCACATGGGGGTCAAGGCTTTTGAAATGAAGACCTGCCTCTCCCCCTCATCCATTGGTAAGAGTCCTGGATTTTATGACATAAGTAAGTGAGATTTTCTTCATGAACATTTTTAATGTAGTTTGCTGTTGTCCAGTGTCGGTCACTATTGATCATGTTCTCTCTCCACAAAATCACTGGGTCATTTTTTTTTTCCTCGGCCACCATTATAAACTACGTGGGGTAAGTAACATAAAAAAATAAATATTTTGGATGGAATATCCCTTTAAGAAAATAATCATGTGCCGAATCAGCTGCCCAGAAATTGACCTATTCTAGTGATATAATGCCAGTCACCATTCTGCTTTAATGACCTCTTGGTTACAACCATTAACGGTGTGTCTGACTGTGGAGAGAGTGTCAACCTTGTTGAGAGGTTTTCTTACCTCAGCAGCAACATTCATGTCTCTGTTGACTCTTCCTATGAAGTCACTAGATGGATTGGGAGAGCTTGGGTGGTTATGAGCTCGCTGGAAGGGAATGTGTGGCACTCCCAATATCTATGCAAAAGGATGACGGTCCAAGTCTTTAGAGTCCTGGTGCTTCCTGTTTTGCTATAGGGTTATGAGACATGGACACTATCCAGTGACCTGAGACCAAGACTTGACTCCTTCGGTACTGTGTCTCTTCAGAGAATTCTTGGGTACCGCTGGTTTGACTTTGTGTTAAATGAGCGGTTGCTCATGGAGTCCCAAATGAGGCACATTACCTGCATTGTGAGGGAGTGTCAGTTATGGCACTATGGCCATGTGGCGTGATTCCCTGAGGGTGATCTGCCTCACAGGATTCTCATTGTTGAGCACCTGAGTGGCTGGACCAGGCCAAGGGAACACCCACGTAACACCTGGCTGCAGCAGATAAATGGTCATTTCTGGAGGGTGGGACTGGACCATGTGTCTGCCTGGGGGGTTGCCAACCAAGATCCTGAGCTGTTTCGTCGTGTAGTGGGTGTGGCAACGTGCTATAATAGTGCACGCTCCCCAACCTGACTTGACCTGACCATTCTGCTCTGAGGAACAGTATGAAATCAAAGGTTTGGTTAGACGTTTGGCTAATTACTAAGAGACAATGTGTTGATTTAACCCTAGTCCTGCACCTTCTAACATTTCCACTAAGGCCACCTACATCCTAGTGCTGGTTTACATAAAGGCCTGAACTGTTATGACTCCTCTTCTTTATGAAGTTTTCCTGAACAAAATACGTTTTTCTTTTCGTATATTTTCGGTAGTGCATACAGTGCATCCAGAAAGTATTCACAGCGCATCACTTTTTCCACATTTTGTTATGTTACAGCCTTATTCCAAAATGGATTAGATTCATTTTTTTCCCTCAGAATTCTACACACAACACCCCATAATGACAACGTGAAAAAAGTTTACTTGAGGTTTTTGCAAATTTATTAAAAATAAAAAAATGGAGAAAGCACATGTACATAAGTATTCACAGCCTTTGCCATGAAGCTCAAAATTGAGCTCAGGTGCATCCTGTTTCCCCTGATCATCCTTGAGATGTTTCTGCAGCTTAATTGGAGTCCACCTGTGGTAAATTCAGTTGATTGGACATGATTTGGAAAGGCACACACCTGTCTATATAAGGTCCCACAGTTGACAGTTCATGTCAGAGCACAAACCAAGCATGAAGTCAAAGGAATTGTCTGTAGACCTCCGAGACAGGATTGTCTCGAGGCACAAATCTGGGGAAGGTTACAGAAAAATTTCTGCTGCTTTGAAGGTCCCAATGAGCACAGTGGCCTCCATCATCTGTAAGTGGAAGAAGTTCGAAACCACCTGGACTCTCCCTAGAGCTGGACGGCCATCTAAACTGAGTGATTGGGGGAGAAGGGCCTTAGTCAGGGAGGTGACCAAGAACCCAATGGTTGCTCTGTCAGAGCTCCAGAGGTCTTCTGTGGAGAGAGGAGAACCTTCCAGAAGGGCAACCATCTCTGCAGCAATCCACCAATCAGGCCTGTATGGTAGAGTGGCCAGACGGAAGCCACTCCTTAGTAAACGGCACATGGCAGCCTGCCTGGAGTTTGCCAAAAGGCACCTGAAGGACTCTCAGACCATGAGAAAGAAAATTCTCTGGTCTGATGAGACAAAGATTGAACTCTTTGGTGTGAATGCCAGGCGTCACGTTTGGAGGAAACCAGGCACCGCTCATCACCAGGCCAATACCATCCCTACAGTGAAGCATGGTGGTGGCAGCATCATGCTGTGGGGATGTTTTTCAGCGGCAGGGACTGGGAGACTAGTCAGGATAAAGGGAAAGATGACTGCAGCAATGTACAGAGACATCCTGGATGAAAACCTGCTCCAGAGCGCTCTTGACCTCAGACTGGGGCGACAGTTCATCTTTCAGCAGGACAACGACCCTAAGCACACAGCCAAGATATCAAAGGAGTGGCTTCAGGACAACTCTGTGAATGTCCTTGAGTGGCCCAGCCAGAGCCCAGACTTGAATCCGATTGAACATCTCTGGAGAGATCTTAAAATGGCTGTGCACCGACGCTTCCCATCCAACCTGATGGAGCTTGAGAGGTGCTGCAAAGAGGAATGGGCGAAACTGGCCAAGGATAGGTGTGCCAAGCTTGTGGCATCATATTAAAAAAGACTTGAGGCTGTAATTGCTGCCAAAGGTGTATCGACAGAGTATTCAGCAAAGGCTGTGAATACTTATGTACATGTGATTTGTTTTTTTATTTTTAATAAATTTGCAAAAACCTCAAGTAAACGTTTTTCACGTTGTCATTATGGGGTGTTGTGTGTAGAATTCTGAGGGAAAAAATGAATTTAATCCATTTTGGAATAAGGCTGTAACATAACAAAATGTGGAAAAAGTGATGCGCTGTGAATACTTTCCAGATGGTATGTAACTTGATTTTTTAATGTTGTTAAAATGTTACTATTTATAATTTATTGTTTATCCCCATGCCATTTTTGTTTAGGGGCATCGCTATTTATCAATCTTGGCTAAGCAAGAGGCTGGGTTGTTAGTGTTCATTTCCTGATGTTGTGTTAGATTGCATCTCCAATCTGTCCATTTTTTAAACCTGCTCTGTGCGATTCTTTTATATCTGAGTTTACTCAAAAAGTCTAAAAGAATAGAAAAGAAGATGATCAAATCAGTTAGCTTACCTGAATGTTTTCAAACAGCACAGCAAGAAGCTTTATGGACTGTAGTCGTCTCAGAGCCAGTACAAACTTCCGCTCTTCCCACCTACTGTCCTGTGTCACGTCAGGTTCTTCCGTATCTTCACATTTCACATTTTCAACATGATGGTTATCCTGTTGCTGTTTTAGCCTCTGCTCTCTTTTCTTCTGTTTTCTTTGCCTTCTAAGAAGGTGCTGAGCTGCCTTTCTTTTACTAATATTGGAAGAGCAAAAACAATACTGCATGAACAATAGGCATAAATGTCAAGCACTGTTCTACGTTATAACATAACATTTCTCAGACCCACGTAATCCAGTTCAGGGATGTTGGGGTCCCAAGTCTATATATACCTTCAGCATTGGTTACAAGGGAAGAATCACCATTGAGTGGGGTGCCTGTTCATTACAGCACCCACTCCTGGACACAAACACACTCACATGGGGCCAATGTAGAATTGCCAGCGACATATTTGGAATGTGGGCCAAAAACTGGAGTACCAGGAAAAGACATCCACACGGACTGGGCTTAGGTATAGGCTTCAAGCCACCAGTAAACGAAGGCATACTTGCAGAAAATCCGCTTATCCATTTACTAACTCTGCATATTCCAGTATAACATGAAAAAAGGCAGACACTATGCCAGCAGCCTTGCGAACAAGGCAAAAAAATGACCCTGAAAGGAGAGTTGATCTGTCATATGATTCACGAACACACACACACATACTCACACTCACTGAACTTTTACATAAAAACAAATCAATTCAAATGCATGACACAATAATGCTCCATGTTCCACCTACTCCCTTCCAGCATTTGGACCCCATTTCTGCAGCAGGCTGGCTGGTGTTTTATTTGGTGTTTGCATGTTTTGCCATCCTAAGCAGAAGCCACATGAAGGGCTGGCCATAGCAATTACAAATTTATACAAGGATTCAGTTCCACTCTCTCTCTGCCTACTAAGAATAAATCAACAACATGCAACACCCATTTCATGTAATAACTGCAGTGCCTTCAGCAAATATTCAGGCTCCTTCACTTTGTTCAAATTTGCTAGCTTGCAGACTTGTGGCAAAAAAAATCAATTAAGTTAACTTTTTCCCTCATCAAGCAACACTCAATACTCCAAAATGAGAGAGTGAAACCAGGTTTTTAGATTTTGTTGCAAATCTATTATCAAAGGAAATCCTGGGATGAGACTTTCTCGGAGATCATTTCAGGTCCTGCGAGATGAGACTTTTTGCAAAGAGATGTTGACAAGTCCCGCCCTCCTCTCAAACATTTACAACCACGCCCACGGTCCAATCACTTCTCATTCATGTGTATGCTATTGTCAGACACAGTTCCTGCACTCTCAGCTCCAAGCAGGGTCCGAAATAAAAGACAAAGAGTAGAAGACAAAGTAGAACGTTGTAAAGAGGTTCAAAAACACTGACGCGATACACATGCAGAGCAGGTTAGAGATTATAGAAGTACTAAAATTCAAAAGTCTCAAAAAAATGATAGTAAAGATCGCATTAGCGCAAACAAACGGAAATTATTACTTGGTGAAATAACGGAACAGCGAAAAGAGAACAAATATATTGTTCGGATTTAAACTTTAAGTCGGAAACTTTTAGATCGTTAAATTCGTGTTGCCATTAGGAAAAAATAGTGTTTCTTCCCAATGAAGAAGTCTATCCGTGAGAATTAAAAGATTTGTTGTTTGGTGAAAGTGAAATCCACATATGCGAGCGGCAGAGACGTGAAGTGGCTGGTGCATAGCGCAGGCTGGGGGGCTGGCGAGTGAAGCAAGAAGGAGGCGAAGTTTATTTTTAAAACTGAAATATCCCCTTGACACAAGTATTCAGACACTTTAATCAGAACTTAGCTGAAGCACCTTTGGCAGTGATGTCAGCTGGGAGTCTTCCTGGGTACTGCGAAAGTGGGTTTTCTGCCAATTACTTTTTTCTGCAGATCCTCTCAATCTCTGTCTGGTGGGATGGAAATCATCAGTGGACAGATCTTTTCAGGTCTCTCCAAAGATTTTTGATTGGCTTCAAGTCTGGGCTCTGGCTGGGCAACTGAAGGACATTCCCATAGCTGACCCTAAGCCCCTCCTGTGATGTCTTTGGTCATTATCCTGTTACAATGTTCACGAATGACATCTCTGTACTTTACTCTATTCAGTTTTCCCTCAACCTTGTCTACTCTCCCAGTCCCTGGTGCTGAAAAACAACACAACAGCATGATGCTGCCACTACCATGCCTCATTGCTGAAATGGTACTATGCAGGTGACGAGCAGTGCTAGCTTTTCTCAGGACATGACGATTAGACGAGGCCTGACAGTTCAATCTTGGTTTCATCAGACCAGAGAATTTTGTTACTCATAGTCTTAAGAGACATTTAGGTGTGTTTTTGTAAACTCCAAGTGGGCTTTCCTGTGCCCTCTGGCCATTCTGCCCTAAAGCAGATTAGTGGCGGTTGACCTTCTGCAAGTTTCCCTCATCTCCACACATGGGGGAGTTCAGCTGGAGTTACCACAGGGATCTTGGTCACCTCTCTTACCAAGGCCCTTACTTAGTTTGGCCGGTCGGCCAGTTCTACAAAGTGTTGTGGCCGTTCCAATCTTATTCCATTTAAGAAATATGGAGGTCGCTGTGCTTTTGGGAACCTTCAGTGTGTCACACACGTGCGCATGGGAGGCAGCTAAAGAATTCCACCTGGCCCTGTTGACGTCACTTCCGGGTCCGAGCCTATGGAGGAAGACCTTGTCGGCTCTGGCCCCTTTGATGTCATGTCCGGGCTCGAGCCTATGGCTGAAGACCCTTATGAGCCCGACCCCTCTGACTTCACTTCCTGTCTTCCCCTATAAAAGTCTCCACCTTTTCCTTATTCCCTCAGTTCTGTTTTGGACTCGGTTTTGTGCACATCAGTGCTGTATAACATTTCGCGACTTTGCAGCCAGGATACCAAATATACGGGTGGCTGCCCCAAACCTTGCTATGACTCTGTGTGGAGTTTCTGACATTGGCGTAGTCAGCAGGATGGTTGAATCCCGGAAGAGAAGGGGAGAGGACCTGCAACGTACCCAGTTGGGAGCGTACCATGGTTGAGTTTTCAGGCGGGGTGGGTGTCCCGCGGTTCGGAGAGACCAGGTGCAGGCTCCGCTCCCAGCACTCTTAGCTGGACAGCCTGGGCAGGCCAGGAAGTGTGCAGGAGGGGCTCACAGAATTGCGCTGCTCAGGATGGGGAAGGCGAAGGGGGCTTATTATGCTCTCTCGGGGGAGAGTGCCCACCTCCCTGTGAAGGCAGAGCCCTGATTTCCACCTAGGGGTACCCCAGACTGGCAGGTGAATAAAGTGAGAAAGTGGAGGTTCGACCCAGAGTGGCCGACCCACAAGCAAGCCTAGTCATTATGGGCTGCAGTAGAGCAATGGTTATGGCCAGGTGAAAACAAGCCCAATCAAATAGTGGAGCAGGTGGCATGCTACCTGCTCCTAAATGCTCTACCCCGCGGTTTTGCCCAGACAGTCTGGGGTAAAGACTTTCAAAATATGGAAGGGTTAATAGAACGCATTGAGTCGTAGGGGACGGCCTTGCAACCTGGGAGAGCAGAACCATCCATTAGTCGAGCTCAGCCGGCATACGTACCAAAATCTCTCCCCCCCCCCGACAACCCAGAGCTTGTGCCAATGTCTACGGAGTTGCGGGTGTGCAGACCGCTTGGGAACGAGGAGGGATGCAGGTGGAGGGAGAGGAGGGGTTGGTGTGCTCTGACTAACCCCTTAGCGGTCCCACACACAGGAGTGGTGATTGTTAACGGGTTTAAGACCAAAGCCTTATTCGATTCCGGCAGCAACATTACAATTGTTGCCCGCTGGTTTGTGCTACCGTGACATTCGTTAAAGATTAATACCATTATCACCTGTATCCATGGAGAAATCCGCTGGTACAGGTCAACCACCTGTGTCATCAGTTGTGGAGGATCGGTAAAAAAATTAACCGTGGCGGTCCTCCCAAATCCACCACACCCGGTGATGCTGGGGTGGGACTGGTCTAAAATTAAAAGTGGTGAGACACATACCACTCCTGGTTCTAATTTTGGCCTAGTTGTAGACGGGGATGAGCCGTCTCAAGCTGCCTCCATGCCGTGTAACCAGCCAGTGGAGAAAGACAAAGTGGCCTCCCTGAGTGACGTGGCAACTCCCGGACCGTTGCAAACCGATACGTCATCCTCCAGTGCCGAGACGGAACAGGAGGAAACCACGCTTCTTGAAGTCGGCCCAGACCCTCTCTCCCTTTTACAGTTTCAATTTAGGGAGACGCCAGCTTCTTTTAAAAGGAAGCAGTGGAATGACGATTCCTTTAAGTTTGCAAAAAATGCAGTGGTCCTGGTCAATGGCCGGCGCACTCAACAGTCGATGCCACAGGATCCTCACTTTGTTTTGGAGAATGACCTTCTATATCACGTAGCAGAGCATGAAAACAGGGGCGCAAGCTACTGCTAATCCAGTTGACCTTCCAGCGGCATGTTTGTGAGTTAGCACACGCCCACCTCCATTTGGGCACCAAGAAAACCCTGCAGCAGATCAAACTTCGCTTTTATTGGCCGGGAATCAATGAGGAGGCTCATCGCTTTTACACTTCCTGCCCGGATTGTCAATTGCGACAAATTCCTAGGAAGGACTGTACTCCTCTCGTTCCTATCACCCCAATTGATGTCCCATTTCACACAATTGGGGTCGATTTAGTTGGACCCCTAGAACCCTCAGCCCGAGGACACAAGTATATTTTAGCCCTCCTGGATTATGCTACCAAATACCCCGAAGCTGTACCGTTGCGCTCAGCTACTTCTAAAGCCATTGCACGGGAATTGGTAGGGGTCTTTGCGCGAGTTGGCATCACTAAGGAAGTCCTGATGGACCAAGGGACACCTTTTACCTCAGAGACGTTCAAGGAGACTGCCAAGTTACTTAAAATAACGCATCTAAAGACCGCAGTGTATCATCCTCAAACCGACGGTCTGGTAGAGAAATTTAATCTGACTCTCAAATAAATGCTTCGTAAGGTGGAAAACGAGGATGAAAGGAAATGGGATCAGCTCCTCCCCCTCGTCCTTTTAGCTTATCAGGAAGTCCCACAAGCCTCCACGGGGTTCTCCCATTTTGAATTATTGTATGGGCAACAACCCTCGGGGCATATTAGATATTTTAAAAGAAGGATGGGAAGAAGAGGCTCTTCCCTCTACAAATATATTGGAGTATAGATAGATAGATAGATAGATAGATAGATAGATAGATAGATAGATAGATAGATAGATAGATAGATAGATAGATAGATAGACGTCTCTCCAGGAGTTCTGCCTGGGAGATCGGGTCATGATCCTAGTACTTACCTCCCACTCTAAGTTACTTGCCCATTGGCAAGGTCCATACAAAGTTAAGGAGAGGAAGGGACTCCTTGACTATTTGGTGAGTCAACCCAATCGTCAGCTGAGGGAGCAGGTTTATCATGTAAATCTGCTGAAACCGTGGAAGGACAGGGACCCCAATCCCTCCTCCGGTCAGCCCCGCTCTCTCTTTGCTCACACAGCTAGCCTTAACTTCGGTGCGGATTTAAGTCCCAGACAGCGACAGCAGCTGGAAACAGTTATCCTGTCCGTCCCGGAGGTAGTGAGTGAAAACCCTGGAAGGACCTCTCTGATTGAGCACGACATTGTGACAGAGCCCGGGGTTATAGTCCGAGAACGTCCATATTCTCTTCCTGAGACAAAAAGAGCTGAAGTGGAGTTTGATATCAAACACATGCTGGAACTAGGAGTAATCAAGGAAAGTCATAGTCCCTGGTTCAGTCCCACTGTCTTGGTCGCTAAGCCTGACAGGAGTTGGGAGGTTTTGCAATGACTTCCGTCGACATAATCAAGTCTCCCAATTTGATGCTTATCCAATGCCATGAGTGGACGACCTCTTTGGACAAGCTAAGTATTTGACCACACTGGACATGACAAAGGGGTACTGGCAGGTTCCTTTAACAGACTCCGCAAAGGTTAACACCGCATTCAGTACCCCTAATGGACACTGGGAGTATTGTGTCCTTCCATTTGGGTTACACTGGACTCTGGCAACCTTCCAGTGTCTGGTGGACAAAGTGCTCAGGCCTCATAGCTCAAACAGTGCTGCCTACCTGGATGACGTAGTCATCTATTCCAGCACATGGACGGAACACCTACAACAGGTAAAAGCAGTATTGCGGATACTTGGTCAGGCCGTACTTTGGATTAATCCCAAGAAATGTTTCTTTGGATTGAGCGAAGCCAAGTATTTAGGCTACCTGGTGTGTTGGGGTACCGTGAAGCCACAGTGCTCCAAAATGGATGTCATTTTGAAATGGCCCTGTCCGCGAACCAAGCGGCAGGTCCAAGCCTTTCTCGGGTTGGCAGGGTACTACTGTCAGTTTGTGTCCCGGTTCTCGGAGAGAGCTGCGCCCTTGACTAATCTGACAAAGAAGAGGACCCCAAACATTGTGGTATGCACTGAAAAGACAGGCGCTGCATTTAGTGACTTGAAGCAGGCCCATACGTCCACACCTATTTTGAAAGCACCTAACTTTTCTTTACCTTTCATCCTCCAGATGGGCGCTTCGGGACACAGGCCTGGGGGCCGTGCTGAGCCAAAGTGTCGATGGTATGGAACACCCCATCATGTTCCTGAGCCGGAAACTGTTGAAACGAGAGATCAGGTATGTGGCGGTGGAGAGGGAGGCTTTGGCAATTAAATGGGTGATTACACAGCTGAGGTACTACCTGTTGGGCCGGGAATTCACCCTTGTCACGGACCATGCACCTTTACAGTGGATGGCCTGCACATGGAGTCGAATCCACAGGTCACCCGGTGGTTTCTTGACCTACACCGTACAAGTTTTCGCTCGTTCATTGTCGGAGCTCTCTCCATGCCAATGCTGATGCTCTTTCTCGGGTTCACAACCTCTCAGTCAGGGTCGCCCAACCCGATGGGTCTGGGCTGACAGGGAGCCTTGTCACACATGTGCGCATGGGAGACAGCTAAGGGTCTTGAGTAAGGGCAATTCTGAGTCAGACCAGGATGTGGCTTCTTTTTCTCGCTTTCCTGCAGACCATCCATGGGAGATTCCACCTGGCCCTGTTGACGTCACTTCCGCGTCCGAGCCTATGGAGGAAGACCTTGTCGGCTGTGGCCCCTTTGATGTCACGTCCGGGCTCGAGCCTATGACTGAAGACCCTTATGAACCCGACACCTCTGACTTCAGTTCCTGTCTTCCCCTTTAAAAGCCTCCACCTTTTCCTTATTCCCTCAGTTCTGTTTTGGACTCGGTTTTGTGCACAGCAGTGCTGTATAACATTTTGCAACTTTGCAGCCAGGATACCAAATATATGGGTATTCTTGCCCCAAATCTTGCCTCAAATCTTGCAGGACTCTGTGTGGAGTTTCTGACAAATGTTACATATGTTTTTTGTAGCCTACCCCAGATGGGTGGTTTTTGCTCTGTCACACAACTGTGGGGCAAGTGTGCCATTCCTAATTATGTCTAATCAATTGAATTGAACACAGATAGACTCCAAAAAAGATGTAGAAACATCTCAACGATAATTAATTTAATGGGACGCACATAAGCTAAATTTCAAGTGTCATAGCAAAGGGTCGGAATATTTGAGTCAGTGTGAATTTTCAGGTTTAACACATTTGCAAAAAAGTCCAAAATTGTATTTTTGCTTTGTCATTCTGGTGTATCAAGTGTAGTTTGATGAGGGAAAAAAATTTCATTTAAACAGTTTTAGCATAAGGCCAAAACATAACAAAATGTGAAAAAGGTGAAGGGTTCTGAATAGTTTATGAAGGCACTGTATATTATAAAATGGATTGAAAATTTTTTAAAGAGCAATACACTAATAGCAGGAAAGAGCTAAACATTTCAGTACCTTTCGGCCTCTTCCTCCTCTTTTTCTCTGAGCTTCTCCTGCTGCCTCTGGTCCTCCAGGTTTTTGAGCTGTTGCTTCTCCTGCTGTCGTCTCTCAACAGCAGCGTCGCTCAAGTGGTTTGTTGTGTCAAATGTTACCTGTGCCAGACAGATGAGAAAAATGATTTAGGAAATACTGTCACTGCAAAACCCTACATTTTTATTCATTTTTATAGAAATTCCTTGTCAGGCACATGAGGGGCTTGGTTTTATCCCAGGAGGGAGGATCATCATACACAAGAAGGGAATCATCCCTACATGATGATTACTTGCCTCTCACACACCTAAACACACACAGGCACAGTGAGGCAATTTAGAGTGAGTGCCCAAACAATCGAGAAGTGTACATCTGGATTAAAGGAGGAAAGACAAGAATGTCAACAAACAGTCCCCAAGCAAGAGTGACCAACAGGCAGGGAGTAAGAAAGCCATGCTGACTATTAAAGGTAGTGCAATGCTTGGGCAGTGATGGCAAACATTGTAAAAGCCCCAATTCTAAGCAGATGACACTCATATTTATGTTATGATTGCAAACCAGGACTCCATTTTTCTATTTTTAAAGACTCCAAGGTGAAAAAACTAGGATGTCTTAAACTGAACCTACAACAATTTAAAATTCTGTTTAGATTTACAACTGGCAAACTAATTCTGAGCTAAGCGGCCCAGGTTATGCAATATTTAAAGTTGACCTCTAGGTTATTAATGATGGATATCACCTCAATGACATTCACACCTCAAGCACAATATACAAAAGAAATCACCTGCTTCTTACAGACATTGTGCTTTATTGCATAATTTTTACAATGAGGGATGTGAGATCTTCAATATGATAAGTATAATATGACTATTAACGCAGGTTAAGCACCTCTCAGTACTTGGTGTAAATAGTAATTGTTATGTAGTACTAAATAACCAGTTGTATCACCTTTAGCAGCAAAAAATGCAACCTGACATTTTCTGTAGTTAATGATAAGTCCATCATAGTGCTTTTAAGGACTTTTGGCCCACTCCCTCTTGAAAATGCTTCAACCTCCCTATCACGTGTGGGCTCTTAAGCTTTAACCGTTTGTTTCAAGTCTTGATGCAACTTCTCAATGGGGTTTAAGTCAGGACTTTGATGAAGTCATTACAAAAGTCAAATTACTATTTTTGCAGGTGGTTTGTAGGGGGCGTTGCAGCACCCCAAACCCCTAGACACAACTTCACAACACAGTCCTGGGTTCAACTACAAGACATTTATTTTGAACAGCATCTCCACAGAGTTGTAGTATCCTTCTTTCTAGACCACGTAGAAAGCAAGAAATTTGTTTTTCTTCATCTCCCATGCAGTCTCATCCACCTCTTCCTGACTCGGACCCCTGAGAGGACAGAGATGGCACCTTTTATGCCAGAGATAGGAATACTTCCAGTGTCAAGGAGGAAACCTCTGAAAGTAGGGACAGCCTTCCCCAGCAGCACCCCGGCAATCCGGCAAGGCTGCTCCACAGGACCACAACTCCCAACATGCCCTGCAGGTACATGAATGGGCATACTAGCCCAGGAATGCTGCCATCCAGAGTTTCGGGGCGGGAGGGTATGTACTCTTGGGAGGTAGTTACCATCCACTACAATGGCCTCCCTGCCAGGTAAATGTATGGGGGTTTATCCCGGCTGGGATGTCAACCCAGACATGTCGTCCATCACAAGCCATTCTAACATAAAGTTGTTTGTGTTTTTGGATCATCATCTTTCTACGTTATCTTGGTTTTCATAGTTTATTCTTCCTGAAGATTCCTCAGATATAAAGAATTGCTCCTTGAACTATGGCAACCCACTCAGTTGTCAAGGTTCTTATTGTGGAATCCAGTGCTAGCCATTCTCCAGACATAACAGTGTCCATGTCAACTAAACGGTTTCACTTTGAAGTCCTCTGCCCAGAAGTCTTGCACGTAACTACACTTGAGGACAGCACTCATGTTTTCAGGAATGGCCCATGCTTTCCAATTTGTTGGTCTGCCATGTGGCTTCAAGAAAAACCATGGACTTTGCTCAAATGGCACATCTGAAGATTGCTTACTGTTCAAACTTTATCCTTTTGAAAAGTAGGATTTTAACAATTATTCACTGGAGGCCCATAACTTTGGAAATTGATTTGCAACCCTTGAAACATCAGGCTAATAAACTGAGCAAAGCCTGAATGTGACCTGATTGTAAAGCAGAATATTCAAACAGTCAAACTGAGCTCATTCACGGAGGAAAAAACAAACATATTCACACTTTTCACACCAAGTGTATTTGTTTGCCTTGGACATAAGAAAAGTAAAATATCAAAGTCTGATTATTTTGTTTTTCTCTCAGATTCTCCTCTGCATATAAGCCATGAAAAGTCCAGAATAAATTATTTGTGTAAAATATGCAATAATGCAGAAAATCACAAAAAGGTCAAATACTTTATTAAAGCACATAAAGGCTGCAAATTTTGTCTTATACTTACCAATCAAAGTTGCTTGAAACTTTTGTTTTTTCTCAATTATTGTGATGCTCTACTTTGGACCCTAACAACAGTCTCAGTAGCTGCTGGGCCTACAGAACGCTTTTGCTCAAGGACTAGTCATTTAATTCTACTTGGTGCAAATGGATGCCTGTGGTGTTAAGCAATTATTTAAAAATTCCTCTTTGAATACCTAAAGTGGCATTGAAAAGTCTAGGCACCCCTGCTTAAAATGTCTGTTACTGTGAGTAGTTAAATGAGCAGAAGAGGAACTGATCACCAAAAGTCTTAAAGTTAAAGATTGAACATTTCTTTAATATTTTAAGCAAGACTACATTTTTATTTCCATCATTCACAGAAACAAAATATCAAAAACATGTAAAGGCCCTAAAGCAATAGTTTGGGCACCCGCCATGGTCAGTACTTGGTAACAATGCCTTTGGCAAGTATCATAGCTTGTAAACGGTTTTTATAGCCAGCTAAGAGTCTTTCAGTTCTTACTTGGGGTATGTGCACCCATTTGCCCTTGCAAAAGGCCTTTAATTCTGCAAGATTCTTGGGCCTTCTTGTCTGTACTACTCTTTTCAGATCTATCCACAGATTTTCAATGATGTTTAGGTCAGGGGACTATGAGGGCCATGGCAAAACCGTCAGCTTGCACCTCTTGAGGTATTCCATTGTAGATTTTGAAGTGCGTTTTGGATAATTATCTTGGTATAGGACTCATCCTCTTTTTAACTTCAACTTTTTTACAAATGGTGTGGTGTTTGCTGCCAGAATTTGCTGGTACCTATATTACTAAACCACAGTTTAAATTTATGCACGGACGGTGGACGCACCGCATGCGCACTGCGCCTCAGAGTCAAACCCAGTGGCTTCCCAGAGTCAGTAGGTGACGCAAAAACAACACAACCTGTGAACTAAACCTGCTCTAATCCACTGTACCAGCGGTCTGTGTGGCATATCTGAATCACATAACGGAAAGAGCTCAACGATTTGTAATACCAAACCGAGCCCGTAGTTCCCAGAGTCAGTGCGTGGCGCCCAAACACTACAACCTGTAAACTACACCTGCTCTAATCCACTGTGCCAGCAGTCAGTGTGTGTAAGTTGGAGTATGCTTCCTAACAGTAAACGACTTCTACCTAATGACACAGCCACAGAACAACAAAGACGAGACCGCATGGATAAAAACAATACACGGAGGCTCCTACGACGCGCTTCAGACACACCAGAAGCAAAGACGTCACGGCTCCACAATGAAAGAGCTCAACTAACGGAAATCAGCACGCGAATCCGCCGCCGTCAGCAACCGACTTCTCACTGACGACACAGCCATAGAAAAACAAAAAAGAGACTGCATGGATAAAAACAATAAACGAAGGCGCCTACAACTGAATCACAGCTCCAAAAAGAAACTGCTTTAGTACAAATATGTTTATTTCATTACATGAACTTTCCCAGGACGCACCCACCCTCCGTGATATTTCATCCCTCCAAGTATCGGAGGGAACAGAAAGTGATTGCCATTCTTGGATTTGCAATTCTTTCCAGAATCGCGGGCTTGCTGGTTTATTAGAATTCATTCTTCCCTCTGCCAATGACATGTTCCCTGTGCCATGGCTGCAACCCAAACCCAAAGCAATTTGTAATTTGCATCACTTGGGGTTTCATAACAAGCCATAGTCGTAATTAAGTAATGAAGGTCTGAGACCTTGGTAAAAGTTACCAGAGACCTCAAATACCTTGGGGTGCCCAAACATTTGCATGGTGCTCCTTTCCTTTTTTCACTGTACAATTGTACAAAACAAAAATAATACACGGATCTTGCATAAAATGCTGAAAAGAAATGTGTCATTTTAACTTTAAATCTTTTCGTGATCAGTTCATCTTCCACTCACTTAACTATCACAGGAATAGACATTTTAAGCAAGGGTGCCCAAACCTTTGCATGCCACTGTATATAATTTATTGGTGCTGCCAGTATCCACATTTCTGACTTGGTTAATTGGCACCTTTGCATTTGTGACACATTCTTGTTAGAAATTCCAGACTAAGGGTGTATGTGCAACATACAAGGTTCACACCAACGCCTATTATATTTTTCAGAAATATTTTATAATGCAGTCTTTTGCAATCATGTGGATTTAAAATGGTTTAAACACACTATGGAAATACAACATTGACCCATTTTAATTCAACAGGTCATTAAGTTTGGCAGAAAATCTGAGGCTGCTGCTGTTGAGTCGGACCTAAATTTGGTTGCTGCAGGACAGCCTTTGGATGAGCGTCCAGATAATGGAATACATGCTGGACATAAAACACCCTGCACAGATTGTCAGCTGGGTAACATGAAACAGCATTATATCATTAGTGTCATACTTTAACATAACATAACATTGTCAAACCTGCTTAATCAATTGAGGGTCATGGGGCCTGAAACCTAAATTATCTTACTTTGAAAATATAAATTGTGATAAAGAGAAAATGAAAAGTACTTGTGTAGGCATGTGGGGCCCACTTCACTACAAAAGTTTCAGAATTTGTGCAAGTAGATCAACTGAAAGGCTCCAAAAGTACACTGATCACAGATTAGAAGGTGAACAGACCACTGTGATGGCAGAGGAACCTCATTTGATTATCTTCACAAGGAATCCACCTTCTGGTTTGAGGTTATAAATGCTGGAGTCTTATATCATTCCTGCCTCAAACAACAAGCACAGTTAGGCGCTGAAGTAGAAGGTTGACGTGATTGGCCAGACTAAGTGAAGGGTCATGGTCAAACTGCAATAATGTCTAAGTCAGAGGTCCCCAACTCTGGTCCTGGAGGGCACCAGTGGCTGTAGGTTTTCATTCTAACCCTTTTCTTAATTAGTGCACTATTTTTGCTGCTAATTAAGTTCTTTTGCATTAATTTTAATTGACTTGTTTTTTAAGATTTGTTTCCCTGAATTTCTTCATCTTTCCTTTGAAGTGCTTCATTTGTTTCCTTAAACAGAAATGAAATGTGAGGTGAGTGAGACAACAGAAGAGCAACTAATTCAGGGCCTCAAACTCCAACCAATTTCACTCCAAGCAGTTGCTTAATTAGGTGTCGATTCTTGTTGTTAATTAAACTCGTTCTTTAATTCCATGGCTTGTTGCTGCTCTCATTGTGCAATAGCACACATTTCCAACATTGTTGATTTTCTCTTTTCTAAGAGCTCTGTTAAAATGTTTTGTGGATCTGAGCAGATCAACATTCCTCAGCCCTTCATCTTTCTTTATGTTCAGATATTGTATGATGGACACCAGTTGTTTTGGCTCATTTTGTATCTCATTACTGTTTGGCTGCTAATGAAAGAAAAACAAATTAAGGGGTCTGAGTCTTTAAGAGCAAGTCACATAAAAGTAATTCAAAAGAAATTAATTAGCAGCAAAAACAGGTCACTAATTAAGAAAAATAGTGTTAAAATGAAAACCTGCAGCCACTGGTGAATCAAAAGATGGACCAACCAACAACTTCAGCTTGCCATGAATCCCTCTATTTCATGTTATGGGATTAAAAAAATGTGACACACCAATCTATGGTCAACTGAATCAGGAATCAACAGCGCTATGTATAATGGTGGCAAGGGGCTCAGACACGCCATGTCATAGACACATTTCATTAAACCACATTTCAGTTTGGGAACAACCAGGTACTCCTTTCATTTTTGTTTGGTAATTGTGATTTTCCCTTTGTTTAACACTCTCTTGGGCTGCTGTTATTAAGGTGTACTTCCAGACATTTTCAAAAACCCAAAAGCACAGTTAATCAATAATAATAATTCATTACATTTATATAGCGCTTTTCTCAGTACTCAAAGCGCTATCCACACAGGGAGGAACCGAGAAGCGAACCCACAATCTTCCACAGTCTCCTTACTGGAAGGCAGCAGCACTACCACTGTTATTTGCACTCTTATATACTCAAAAAGACCACTAAAGATACAGAAAACAACGGAAGCCCAAGACCAGGTGCTAAGATCAGATCACAAGGCAACCTAGTAATGGCCAATGGACTATTTAACTTGGGCACAGTATGAGGAAAGGCAACAGTTTATATTTAGTTGAATATTTACTACAGGGTGGCACACTGTTTAGCATTGCTGCCTTACAGTTTCAAAATCCTTGGCCCGAGTCCCATCACTTTCTGTATGGGATCTGCTTGTTCTTCCCATGTTTGCGTGGGCTCTTTCTTTGGGCATTCCACTTTGCTTCCAAGCAAATGGTTAACTGGTGACCCTAAATTTGCCCCCTGTATTTGAGTGTGTTTTTGATGGGCTGGCACTTCTCTGAGGTCAGATTCTTGCCTCGTGCCTGATGCAGCTAAGACAGGCCTTGTGTTCAGTCTAACTGTTAAGCCTACAGACTAATATCTAAAAATCTGACTTGATGAATGCATCTACTGCCTCTTTATCTATCTGCCCTCTTGGTCATGAGATGTACACACATTGTGCACTTCTTTGATTATATTTATGAGAGTTATACATACCCAGTTCATCTATCAGTGGAATGGAGCTCACCTTTAGGCTGCATGCCAAAGCCTTCCCATCATCGTCTTTTAACATAAGTTTCATTCCTCGCAGTGATTTCATTGCCCGGAAAAGATCCTCTTCCGTTTCATACTGAATGTAGACGTCAAATGTGTGAAGCCCTCCAAAGCTGTTAAGGGAGTTGCGACTGTACATCTCCTCCCGGTACATATCCAGCATAGGAATATCCATCTTTCGAATGGTTCCAAACTTTTCAAACACTTCTTGGACAATTTCTTCAGAAGGCTTCTCACTGTTGGACACTTTGCAAGCAAACCACTTACATGGAAGTCCTTCCACATGAACTGTGTCTATTATGCTTTCAGGAGCTCTAAAGAAGGCCTCCCATTCTGGCTGGGAAGGGAAGTCCACAAAAGATTCTTTGGCCTGGACTTTCAATGGTTCAGAGAAGCCTGGCACAGCAATGGTCTTGCCATGAAGTCTGCTCTGTAAGATGTAAACCAGGCTCTTGGTTTCGAGTTCTCCTTCAAAGTGAATAAACTGTATGCTGCTCTTGGCCACTCGCAGAGCACTGAACTGGTACGGCTGCACCACCTGCTTGAGTTTGGCCATCACCTCCCAGTTTGAGCACACCTTGCCGGGCTCCTTTAGCTCTGGAAGCATCACTGTAATTGCCAGTTTGGCAATGGGCGTCAGGTAAAGACAATGGATTGGACACAGATCCAGTGCTTCTGACGTGTTGTGAACAATTGTAGCAAGCATTTTATCACCATCTGTTGGTTTAAAATAAGAAATACAGAAAGTGATTAAAGTAAAAATACAAACTGTTAATATAATTAAATGTGATACAATTCAACGATCTAAAGTATGTACTCTAACAGTATGATCTAATGTATGTCAAGTATGTACATTTAGGACACATGACTTTAAGGTACATTTAATGAACTTATTGTGTGCACTTCAACCCCCTCATAAAATCAACCGTCTGTGAATATTGACGGAGAATACACGATGAGACAGGCAGAGCACACAGGGGAGTTGTCACGCATATCCCCCAATATTGCATGGGTTCTTTCTCAAGGTGTTTTAATTTTGCTGTCAATGAAATGGTTAAATCGTGACTCTAAATTGTTCACCGTATGAGTGTGCCTATGATCGACTGGCATTCCTTCAAGGTTTGGTTGCTGCCTTGCACCTGATGCTCTTAGAACTCTTACAAGACACTGAAAAATTAGTTCACACTTTTGCTTTTAGTCGAGTTGATTACTGTAATGCACTCCTAACAGGACTACCTAAGAAAGACTTCCATCAGCTGCAATTAGTGCAGAATGCAGCAGTAAGCATCTTAACCAGAAAAAGAAAATCTGAGCACATCACACCAGTCTTAGCGTTGTTACATTGGTTACCTGTGTCACTCAGAATTGGCTTTAAAATACTACTAATGGTTTGTAAAGCCTTAAATAATTTTGCTCCATCCTATATGTGCCTGTCCCACCAAAACTCCAAGTCGTAATCTTAGATCTTCTAATGGTGGTCTGCTTAGAATTCCAAGAGCCAAGCTTAAAAGAAGTGGTGAGGCGGCCGTTTGCTGTTATGCAACCAAAAACTGGAACACTTTACCAATTAAAATTTGCCAGGCCAATGTTGTAGAAAATTTTTAAAAACTGCTAAAAACCCATTATTTTAATTTGCCTTTTTCAAAGCTACATTTCAGTTGTGTTCCTAATGGACTGTATGGGTATAGAATTATCGTATTCTTCAGGAATCTGCAATCTGTGCTAAACTCTACAATTCTCTTTTTCAGCTCTTCTGTGGTGGCGACCAACTTCATCAAATCCTTTCATGTGACGCATGAAAACTAAGGACTGATTTAGGAACATTTATGTTAGGTAGAATGGGGTCTTTGGCCTTGAGACCCCTGCAGATTTTGGTTTTTTTTTTCTCCAGTTTATCTGGAGTTTTTTTTTTTTGTTTTTGTTTTTTGCTGTTCTCCTGGCCATCTGACCTTACCTTTCTCCTTTGTTATTCCTTAATATTATTGCTTAATTTTTTTATTTTTCATTTCATATAATTGTCTTTTTGTTGTCTTGTAAAGCACTTTGAGCTACACTGCTTTTATGAAAATGTGCTATGTAAATAAATGTTGCTGTTCTTGTTGTTGATGCAGCCAGGATAGACCGTCTGTTTCACCTCACCATTAAGCATAATGTCTAAGAGGATTAACCACATCTGTAGCAGTCATCTTTTCCCATATTAAGTAATTTGCTTTTATTTTTGGGTTCTTAAACTCACCAATAAGATAACATCTCATTTTTGTTTAAGTTCACTGTCAAAAAGTGAGAACCCAAAAATCATCTACTTATAGAGTCAAAGAACGTTATTTTGAATTGGGCAGTCACCGTCTTTTCTGTATACCGCACTATAAATAAGCATCTACATACACTTCTTTGATGTCTTTACATGATCCTTCCTGGGGATTCCAACATGCAAATTGAAAAGAATCCCCATCACCCCTGAAACACAAACGGTTACTGATCACTCAAAAAATGGGTAAAAACAGAATGTCCATCAACCCCAGGGGTGTCCAACTCTGATCCTGGTGGGCCAGAGTGGCTGTAGGTTTTCATTCTCACCCTTTTCCTAATCAACAAGCAGTTTTCACTGCTAATTAACTCCTTTTCCTTTATTTCAATAGCCCTGTTTATAAGGATTCAGTCCTATGAATTGATTTGTTTCTTCATTAAATGGCAGCCAAACAGAAATAAGATGTGAAATGAGCCAACAGATGACCAGTTAAATTGGAACATCAAACTTCAGCCAGTTTCACTCCAACCAGTATCTTAATGACAAGCCAATTTTTGCTGTTAATTAAAGTCATTATTTAATATCATAACTTGTTGGTGCTCTCATTTTGCCACAGCAGACTGCTGATTTTCTATTTTTTCCTAAGACCACTGTCAAGATGTTTTGGTGTCCTGAGCAGACCAACATGCCTTAGACCTTGGGTCACCCTCCATGGGTGACAGGGCCTTCAGCTGTATAGCGCCCAGACTCTGGAATGACCTACCGAAATTAATCAGGTTGGCTAACTCCATGAATTCTTTTAAAAACAACTCAATACTCATCTGTTCAGGAAGGCTTTTAGCTCTACCTGACTTTACTACCCTTCTTTCAGTTTACCCCTCTGTCAATATGCTTATGTAACCTGTGTGTGTGCTAGACCATCAATTATGTTGTCTGTTAGGCTTTTTTCTCTAAATTTACTATCTTACTCTTCTTTATTTATTTATCTGGTTTAGTACAATGCTATATACTGTATACCCTGCTGTTCTTTCTTAAACTCTGTGAAGTGCCTTGAGCATGGGAAAGGCGCTATATAAATAAAATGTATTATTATTATTATTATTAGACCTTCATCTTTTTTTATTTTCAGGTTAGCTGGTCATGTGGTGGCTTGTTTTGTGTCTCATTATTGTTTGGTAGCTCATTAAGGAAAAAGAAACAATTAAAGGGTCCGAGTCACGTCAATTAAAACTAAGACAAAACAAGTTAATCAGCAGCAAAAACAGCTCACTAATTAAGAAGATGGTTGGAATGAAAACCAGCAGCCACTGCAGCCCACCAGGACCAGAGTTGAACACCCCTGATCAGTCACTAGGAAAATGCAAGGCCTGTCACAGATACATAAAAAGGGTATAACAACTCACATTAAATTGTGATTCTTACCTTTAAAACTTGAACCCAATGAATGGTAACCTTAAAGGCTAGGGCTAGAGATCTTAAACATGAATGCCACATAATGTCCATCCATCTGTTTTCCCAACACCCATTCCATGAGAAACCAGAGCCATCCATGGAAGCATGGCAGAAATCCACCTTGGGTGGGGTGTCATTCCAAGACAAAATAAATAACTTTTAAAAGTAATATACTTATACTTTACTTACTTAAAAAAAAGAAGGATAGTTGTGAACCATCATCTTTGAGGAAGAATTGTGGTCGGAAAAAAATCTTGAATGATCACAATTGGAGATCACTTAAACATTTGGTGAAATCAAATCGTACAAAATAAGCAGTGGGACTCACCGCTATGTTTAATAGTGAAACTATGAGTGTTTCCAGACACGCAATGTGAAGAGAACTCGACGTGCTGACACTAAACAGCTGTGTAGCCTTAAGAAAACCACTCATCACTGTGGCTAATCTGAAACAAAGGCTTCAGTTTGCTAGGGAGCATAAAGATTGCCCTCTGGAGCAATGGAAAAACGTCATGTGGTTTGAGGAGTCCAGATTTACCCAGTTCCAGAGTAAAGGGTGCATCTGGGTAAGCAAAGAGGTGGATGAAGTGATGTACCCATAATGCCTAGTGCCTACCAATCAAGCCAGTGGGGACAGTGTTACAATCTGGGGTTGCTTCAGTTGGTTGGGTTTAGATTCAGCAACGTTATGTGCCCTAAAAATGAGGTCATCTGACTACCTGAATATACCAAATGATCAGGTTTTACCATCAATGGATTTTTTCTTCCCTAATGCCACAAGCATATTCCAAGATGACAATGCCAGGATTCATCGGGCTCAAGTTGTGAAAGAGTGGTTCAGGGAGCTCAAGACATCATTTTCACATATGGATTGGCCACCACAGATTCCAAACCTTAACCCCATTGAGAATCTTTGGGATATGCTGGAGAAGACTTTACGCAGTGGTCCAACTCTCCCATGATTAATACAAGGCCTCACAGAACACATAAACACATGATGAAAATTACAAAACTCAAATTAGAAACAAATTAGAAACTTCGTTAAAAGCAACCCGTCCAACATCCCTCATCATTCACCTGTATCTATCTCTGAAGGTGATAGTCGCTTGTGTGGATGAAGATTCAGACAACCTCCCCAGAGAATAGCAAAACAGTCTAAAGAATTTATGTGTTCATGACAGGAAAGGGATATCCCAATTAAAATTCCAGAAAAGATATGAAAGTCTGCCATTCAGTAAATATGCCCTACTTCAATATGCACCGAGCACATGCTGATGCAACTAAAAACTATTCATTGATCTCGTATCTCATCTTAAATTGAGCCTGGTCACAATTTTTGGAAAATGGAGATTACTAATATAGGTGTGTGAAGTTTCATTTTATGCTATTTCAAGGATTCAAGGATCACAAACACAATAATATTTTTGATATTAATTTTCTATCCACACATTTCTATTACAATCACGAATATTCAGACTTTGAACATTTAAACCAAAGCACTCATTTTAAATATCTGATGCAACTACTCTTGTTTATCATGTACTTCTGTCTCATGCTAATTTAGACTTACCATTTTGGTAAGTTACTTCCATTTCGTTGACTGAGATGTGTTCAGTTGTAATGTTTTGTTTCCAAATAAAACAATCTTAAATGTAAAAATAAACCAAATTGCATGTGGTCTCAGGTCTAAAGAAATTCATGGGCACTGCAAATCATTGGGTAAAGACAGCACATCCAGAGTGCACTACATGTTGGCTGGACCTGCAAGTGTCAGTTACCCTGTACTCTGTAAATTTGACAATATACAGTACCACTATTACTATCACTACTACTTAATTCTGGCCGAACCAATCATAGATGGCAGCATCATGCACTGTGCCCTCCTGCTAATATCAAACTAAATCCCAAACAAATAAATAGAAAACTCAAGAGATCTTGGCATGTGTCCTGGAGTGGAAAATCTTCAATTTTTTAACTATATTCAATTTTAATTATTCTGCTCAAACAAACCAGGATGAACAGAATTTACAGGACTTTAATTACAGGCATTGCAAGCATCCTTTCTTGTAAATTCCTCCTGTGTTCTTGCACCACTAATTTATGCATCTGTTCCAGTCAGTTAGTAGTTTATGACCTGGGAACTGATGGACTCCATAGGAGTAGGAATTACAGAATTAGTTTACAGTTTGAGAAAGGGAGAAGCAAGGAGATACTTAAAAGATTAAACACTTCGATCAGAGTCATTCATCATCAGGACAAGATAGCCAATCAAATGGGTGTAATGTCTCATATCCCAATACCCCATGGGTGCATTTTAACATAAATTTAGCTCATCTGAGGAACCAAAGAAAAAAAAAGTCAGAGGGGCAACAACATAGGAAGTGACAGCAGAGATCAAAAGATGCGAGACCATCTGATTTGGATGGCAGGAAATGTACCCTCAGAATAACAAAGATCACTAAATCAAAAGCCACCCAGAACATCATCCACCACTTGACGTTTCTGATTTTCAAGCTTTTCCAAGACTGTTTATATCCAGACTTTGCTATCTATTTTATTTTCTATTATATTTTCCTCTATTAATAAATGCTATGCTGCTTTTAAATTTTCCATACTATGTCTTTTATCTAGATTGGCTGAAATAATAAGAGAGCACCACGTGTGGGAAGATTGCTGCCTTCTTGCTCACAGGGTTTATCAAGACTATAGTGGTTGTTCCTCAATAATTAGAACAAGTGCTGTAAACGTAAGACATCATTTGGTTGGTAAGTGTCTTTCATGCCTGTTTGTTAGTGCTGCCTATGTAGAGAATCCCATCCAGAATACTGTGGAATGACTGGCAACTGGCCCCCTCGAGACTTTGTCTGGCAAGGAGCGCTATGTGCATGTGTGTGTGAGAGTTCTGTGTGGAATATTGCAGGGTGACTGGCATCTGGCACCAGCCGAGACTTTATCTGGATAGGATCGCTATGTGTCTGTGAGTGTATTTATGCGTGTGTGTTAATATTCAAGGATGGGAGTAGATGAACCCAATAAATGTTCCCGGCATATTTCTCAATCTTAACGATAATACAACATGACATGACATATTTGTTAGTGATAACACAACACCAGTGGCTGTCACCTTATAACTGAAGTTTACCTGCCTAGTCAGACATGCTTACAATAAGCACTGCAAGTAGTTAAGAAATACTAATCTCATTCTGAACACAAACAGCTGTGCGGAACATTCTGTATCTTAGCATTTTTTACACCAAATGCTGGCACTGCCACCTGAACAATACTAAAACTAAAATATGTAAATTAGTAAGATAAGCCACTAGAAACAGTTGACTACTTTTAGTTTCAAATCCTCGTTAAAAACAAGCATGGCTTCAAGCCAGCTGAATTCAAAGATAAAACAGTAATTATACCATGGAACAACCTAGAGTATATAACATTTAAACTTGTGAAAATGTTTAAAATAAAGAACAAATAGTCTGTATTGTAAGGCAGTGCATTTTCATATCTATGTGAAGAATTTAGGTGCTTCAATAACAGTCCCATGAATGGTTTCAGTTATAAAAATCAAAAATGGCTTCTCAGATATTTTGTGCCCCTTTTGTCCCTTTATCTAATCACTCTGTGCTTTTATATTCCATGCGAATATATTCTAAACCCAATATTTCCAAAAGACAAGATTATGAGGGGGTCAGAACCTAACACAACAGCATCAGGCTCATGGCAATAATCAACCCTGGACAGGTCAGTAGTCCATCACAGAACACACTCATGCACACACTTATCAAGTTAGGCCCCACAAGTACATCTATGAAGGTTACTGACTTGGGCATTTAGGCTGACAACCTAAGCATCAAATTCTTGTTCTATTAATGACCTCAGCTATCTTCTTCACCCTCCGTAATATCACATAGCTCTGCATAAATTAACATAGGCATCTGGTTGTAAATCTGCAGAATACGTAAAGACGTCCCAAATTCTCTTAGTTACTTGAGCAAGTAGAGGTGAGGATGCATCTTAATTACTGCAGTAATGTGGTAGGGTCAAGGCATATTGCAAGTGCATGTCAGTGCTGCTGGCCATCTCAACAATGGTCCAGTTGAAGAGCAGCCTTCTCCCTGATTCTTAAAATCAAAGCAAGTAAACTATCATACAGCCGCTACCTGAGAAAACCAAAGTAGCAAACCTTAATGACTGCTGTCCTATGGTACATAGGCAAATGTTAGCTCCCATAATATTCCCAGACCCACTCCAATTTCTGTAATAAACTAACTGAACATCAGATGATGACATTACACTGGCACTAAAGACTGACAATGAACGCCAGGAAAAGTTAGACTCCTACATCAAGATTCTGTTAGTCTTTAGATCAATTCTTTCCACAATACAATCTTGAGTGCAACTCCTTCTACCATCTGATACTGGATTTCGTAATGGTGTTATCAAAAATAAAAGCTCATCTGCAATGATTTTAAACATCCGAACTCTTCAAAGACATTACCTTAGCTCCATACTCAACTCACGTCTAAATGTCTGTTGATATCACATTTGTTGCAGCATTTGTTGCTGTATTGACTTTCTGCTGTATCCCCTTTATTTATTAATATATTCCAAATCTCCATGCCCATTATGTTTAATGTATCTATTTTTATAGTAAGGAGAATACAAATAATCATTTCACGGTTACATATAGCAAATGCAACTTTAACTTGAAGTGTATGCAAATGACAAGAAGATTTCATGTGACACACTTTTCAGCTACAGTTTGCCTGTCTACCTACTGTTCCATGTATCATCTGGGAGACAAGATGTCCCTCTAAAAGCCTCTGAGAGTGGCCACTGCCTTTCTCGCTTCAGGGAAATACGCATGTTGGTAACAAAGCCGCTCCAGTCGGGGCAGTAACAGCCATTCTCGTCCACCTGGCAACAGCAACACGGTAGAGCAGCTGAGAGCCAGCGAACTGGCAAAGACAGTGTCACCCTTTGAAGTGCTAACACGAACAATGATGGTAGAAATGCATAAATGTGTTGAAAATACGAGGAGGTGTGAGGTATATTACATAAAAAGGCTGAATATTCTGAATGCTGTTTGTCATTTGCATAATCATTTAAAGTCATTTCTGAATATTAAATACTAGCAAAATACCCATGCTTCACAGCGGAGAAGTAGTGTGTTAAAGAAGTTATGAAAAAGAAAAGGAAACATTTTAAAAATAACGTAACATGATTGTCAATGTAATTGTCGTAGGCTTATTTTAGTATTGACAGTGAATTTGATAATTGTAAAGAGTTTAATGTATGATTGTAAATGTTGTGTATGAGAAATGCACATTTTTAGGATGCAAGGATCTCTTTGTAAATGACGTTTGCAGTTCTGCCCTCGGGCTGTAAAATGACCAAGCTGTGTGCTGAGCTTACTCTTGAGCATGCAATGCACAGTTGGCCATGTGAGAAGCAATCTTGTGTCAAGTCAGTGCCGACCTTTTTTAGAGTCTGGCCCTGTGACTTATTTATTGTCATAGTGAAGCAGACCCTTACTGGAAATTGGAGGCGTTTGAATTGAAATGGGAAGTCAGAGGGTATGAGAGGGATGCAAGGAATAAATACAGTCTCCCCTGAGCCAGTTCCAGCGAAGACAGTTGCCTCAATGAGGTTCTTGTGCAGAGATTTGATCTGAAGCCTGGTGCCGTTACAAAGTTTTGGTGGTTGTAAGTTTCTTGGTAAAGCGGTGCAGTAAACGAAAAGGCAGGAGTCACCAGCAGGAAGCAAGGCCAACAATAACAGGCTTGAAGCAGTGGAGTAAAGAAGAAGGGAGCAGTGAGCACGACGAACAGCTGAGGAATGTAAGGAAGCGAGTGAGGAGGCACATGAGCGCAGGATGTCGTTAATGTATATAGGCAGGGAGTCAACCACGTGGTAGATGTGCGGACAGCGGCCGTGCGGAAAAAGGAAGGGGGACCGTCTCTGCCGTGAAATAAATCATCTGTTAACGGAAATAAGGAATGAAACCGCCAAAAGGAGTGGTCAGTTTCGAAAGTTCCTTACGGCATAATGGTGAGAACCACTAAAAAGTAGATGTTATTTTCTAAAGTTCGTTACAGGGCATGGCGCAAAATGAAACATACTTAACATTTGTAAGCACAGTGTAAAGGATGAGCATGGGAAATTTGGGCTTCCTACATATACTGGAAGTTGCAGAAATAGTGAGGAGGGGTTTCCCCTATCTATATGTACAGTTTAGGGGGTACACCCATTTTCCCCCCTTGGGTGTTGCAATAGGACATGAAACATACCTAACTTTTGTAAGTACACGGCAAGGAATGAGCACGTGAAATTTCAGCTTCCTACCTATATGGGAAGTGGGAGAATTAGTGATGAGTCAGTGAGGGCTTTGCCTTTTATATATATAGATAAATACACATGCAAAAAGAACGTCTCAGAAATGTACAGATACTGTTTTTTTATAATGAATACACCTCCCCTTATTCTACATGGAACCAGAATTTAAAGTTCCTCCCACTTGTATGTAACAAGAACGTAAACCACACCGTTATGTTGTAGCACATGTTACATAATAAGGACTTTTTCCATTAGTACCATATACAATATACTGCCTATTACATATTACAAAGGGGGTCAGTACTTGGTGTGTGCAGATGATTATGTTACACACTTTATTAACATTGTTACAGTGTCTAGTTTTCTAAACATGAATACAGGGTGGGCAAAAGTAGGTTTAGAGTTGTGAATACACAAGGCCTGCAATTTGAGCACTTATGAGATTGTACCTAAGAGTACTGTGCCATTGTGACATACTTTTGAGTTAATAAAAGTTAATAAAGCTTCTGTAATAATCATGACCTGTATGTCTTTGATCACATAAACAACAACAACATTTATTTATATAGCACATTTTCATACAAAAAAGTAGCTCAAAGTGCTTTACATAGTGAACAACTGTAAACACAACTGTAAACTGTAACAGTATTTTTGCCCACCCCTGTATATATTCTCTGAGATATGATATACTATACATGGCAGATGTTTTAGGAATATCCTGTACTATGTGATAAATAATAAAAACACAAGACCACAGACACAAGTGGCAGAAAAGTGGCTTATCTGCTGGATTCCATGATGAAAACTAAAGGTTTATCAATACAGGAGGAGGAGGTGATCCTCAGATCTGAGGAGATGTTCTCTCAGACTAAAACAGACTAGCAGATATGGTCTGAACACTGTCCGAGAAGCTACCTTTTGAGTTGAACCAAGCATATCCCACAGAAAGGACGTACAATATTTCCCAACTTGACTACACTTCAGAAGCTGTAATTGCACCTTAGAGAAAGGGAATTCTGGTCTGCAGTGCATAAAACATCCACCAAGAATGAACATGCAACCCTCAAGCCATCTATTCATTTGACGTGTTGGTTTCAGCAGAAGCTCAAATTTAGGCCACAAACGGTGATCAAGGATCAACCCTGAATAGGTGCTGGTGTAATTTATCCAGAAAGATCTACCTAAAAAAATGTTTTACGATAGTTAAACACAGACAGAACATTCAGACTTCACAGAGAAGTAATCTCTGGTAGGAAATCAAATCAGGGTTTGAGGTCTGTGGTGTGGAAAGGCTACTTGTTAGACCACCACCTACGGTATGTTATATAGATAATTAAATGTGACCAGCAGACACATTGGCATAATTGGGGGGTGATGTTAGCAATGCAGCAGAAATCAAAGCTTTATTAATATCAGCTTTACATTTCATAAGATCTTTCTTTGGCAACCCAATACGCTGGCCTTTACAACTATTTATTAGCTTAATCTTGCAAAAGGCTCATCAATAATGCAACAAAAACTACCTGGAAATAAACCCAAATTACACTGGAAAGTTTTGCAATTTATTTTCCTGTCTGCTCTTTATCAGGCATACGAATCTCACAAAACTATACGGTATGTGTTTGATGTCTTACCCATAATTATCATAACTAATAGGGAAACCACAGTGTTTCCAAACAGGAGATGTGTGCTACGAGTAATTTGGGTTGTGCTACCTCTGACTTGATCTTCCTTCTTATAACTTCTGTTTACTTTGTTAGCAAGTGCAGGCTGTCTTTCACTAAAAAATCAACTACTATTAATGAGAAGTAATATCATTAATTGCATTATGGCAGCTATGAAGTGCAGTCATCAGAAAATTAAGAGATGGTACATGTAACCCAGAATGAGCAGTAGCAAACCATTGTGGGCAAAAAATGAAGGAAGAGGATTTTCAACAACCTTTGGGTGCTAATGACAATGACTTGCAAAACCACCTACAAACTAACTCTTAGCCTAAACTGGATATAAATATGCATATCAAGACAGTAAAACAAAAACCTCACACCGGTTCCGACTCCCCAACCACACTGCCTCTTACATTTATGTAGCAGACGTCCACTAGCAGACATAGCAATTGGATGACCCACTGACCTGCAACACAGATATAAAAATAAGAAGTAGATTATAAAAGACAGACTTCTATAAGTTATGGTAGCATCAGCAGGTTTCCACTATGAGCCCAGAGTTAGCTTTGCACCAACATTAGACCAAACAGAAAGGCCATTGTTTAGAGGTGAGAAGAAGAGCAGAGAGCTCTAATAAAAAGAGAATAAAGATAAGACAAGAAATTTCCAAAGAGAAGACTGAGGAGATTAAGTTGGACATAATGTGATGGAACAAAGAGACAATGGCAGTCTAAAAACACAAAGGAGAGGTACAAGGGGCATGAAGGAAACAAGCTTATCAAAAACATTAAAAAGATAATCCTGTAGTGTTTGCAGGACGTACAACATGAACAATGTGCAAATATAAAATAAAAATGTTGGTGATTTTTGTTTTTTGACATCAAAGAAACATTCTTAAAGGTTGCATGGACTGGATGTTGGGCAGGGTTGTGGGGTTCAGCGGCTGTGGGCATCTGTTGGTGAAGAAAGATTCACTGATGACTTGAGTTTGCTGTGATGAGTCAATGGAGGCTCTGACAGGGGCTCTCGAGAGACTGAGCGAGGAGTCTGAGTGTCTGGGCTTGCATGTGTCCTGAATAAAAACCAAGATCCAGGCCTTTAATGACCTCTTGGGTACAGCCATCAGCAGTCTGCAGAGAGAGTGTTGACCTTGTCGAGAGGTTTCCTTACCTCTGCAGTGATATTCATGTCTCAGGTGACTCTTCCTATGTAGTCAATAAACAGATTGGGAGAGCATGGGGGATCATGAGGTCGCTGGAAAGGAGTGTGTGGTGCTCTCGATATCTCTGCAAAAGGATGAAGGTCCAAGTCTTTAGAGTCCTGGTGTTAACTGTTTTGCTATACGGTTGCGAGACATGGACGCTATCCTGTGACCTGAGACGAAGACTGGATTCCTTTGGTACTGTGTCTCTTCGGAGAATCCTTGGGTACTGCTGGTTTGACTTTAACTGCATTGTGAGGAAGCGTCAGTTACAGCATTAAGGTCATGTGGCACAATTCCCCATGGGCAGTATAGCACTAAAGGATCCTCATTACTGAGGGCCCGAGCAGATGGACCAGGCAAAGGGGATGTCCACGTAACACCTCCCTGCAGCACACACTGGGTGGGACTGGACAGTGTGTCTGCCTGGGGGGTTGCCAACTGGGATCCTGAGCTGTTTCCTCATGTGGTGGGTGCGGCAACATGCTGTACCAGTGCATGCTCCTTGACCTGACCTGACGTGACTCTAAGGCGAAGTAGGAGCAGAGGGAAAATCATGCATCCAAAAAGAATAAATTGGTACAAGCTTGTAAGTGTCTCTCTACAAAACTGGCACAATGTGCAGCAACTGGCTTCTTACCAGAAGATATGAAGCAGGAAACATCAGTAGGTGAGAGCGAGGAAGAGAGGCAGCAAAAGTCTACATATCTTCAGGGATTATCTCACCTGAAGGTAAAAGAATAAGTAGGGGAAACGGGAATCTACAGTGAGTGACATTTACAAAGCTTCAGTCCATTAAAAATATCACAAATGTACTGTTAGCCTGATATTCCCACAAAGGAAAAATATGGAGCAATCAACACTTCGGTTTATGTTGTACTTCAAAAGTAAAAATATACTGTGCACACATACACTGGCACAGGCCGAGGCTCCCTATGATCTTGTACATTAAAATTATTCTAACTTCACTACTAAACAACTGAGATACACTAACCTTACAAGGTCATTATGTCAGCATTCATTCATCTGTTTCTTAAGGGTGGTTTGAAGCGAAGGCCATGCAGAAGCCATCTTTGGACAGATTGTCATCTGATACATTATGCTTATACCAATCCAATTTAAAGCTACTAAACACGTGAGAGCAAGTAAGAGTCCCTGCTGTAAACTGACAAGGTCACATATAGACAAAGGAATTAAACTAGGACACCAGAGCAGATATTATGTATCAGGGACTGTTTCGTGCCATCCACTGTCTAGCTGCAAGTCACTTCTACTTCTGGACAGAATACAAACTTGTAACTTTTAACTGCTCATCTTGCAGCAGGCTCATTTCACTTCTGCACTGTTATTTCTGCAAAGCAACTGCCGTTTAAAACTTATATTTTGAGTGCAACACCTGTTGATGGTGCCTTCTTTTGCATGTGTTGCACTCTGGATAACAACTTGCTGATTAAATGAAGGGAAAACTCCATGGATGTTTTTGATTCAAAAGGGGTGTATTGTCTCATATCATCTTTTCAAGAAATGCAAATATATATAGCAGGGTTGTTACACTCTCTAATCTTTAGACACATCTAAGCAGTAATCTGAAACTAAGAACGTTTATGTAGGCAGCTGCAACACATACTACTGACTGACTATTCTGCACATTCATTATTTAGTTTCCTGGTTGACACTTACTGACAGGCACATGTTGCATTTTTATATATGATGTGCTTAATTTGATATGTTTACTGTTATTTATGGCAACTGTTTCTTGCAATTACTTTGATTAGCTATGTCTGCCATTTACTACCTTGTTATACCAAGAGGAACAGTAAGGAAATAATATTTTATTGTACTTGGCACGTCATTAACATAAATTTGGTTTAACCATCATTAATTTCACTATTTAATAACATGTATGTGTACTAATAACATAGGTATCATATATGACTTGTAAGAGTTTTAACTGTTAGAGCACAGAGAGTTCACAGCTAAGCCTAAGCTTAATGCAGCAAACACTGGATACCCAGCAGCGCCTTTAGCTGCACACGTCAGAGTTTCCATGCCCAGTGACAGAACAACCCAGTGATGGGTAAGGCAAACTATTGTTTTCAGAGTATAAAGTCTCCATCACAATTATTCTAACATTATGGTGAAAGAATCGGACTATTAACATAAATATTGTGGGTAAAATACTTGCACAGTGATTAAGAAATAATAAGAGCACATTGTTTCTTACTACCAATAATAATGTTTGAAAAACAAGATGATATGTTGATGAAATTACATTACAAAATATGTTTTAACATTACTGTTAACAAAAACACAATAGTGAAGGTGTTAAAGTCACATGTACGTATTTTTAGATTTGTTTTTGCTACATGAGCTGTTTTTATTTTTCTGAACTTGGTTATTAGCCACTGGGAATTCACTAAATTAAACTCTTCTTCTGTTCAGTGCTATGGGAATACATTCAGCAAACCTGGGGGCAAGTGGCACATTTCTTCAGGGACATCCCCTCTCCCGCTCCTACTTTACTATTTTTATCCTAACAAATATGAAGCCAGTTAGTAGGCTGAATGAACAACAAACTGTATACACTGTAGACTTGAATAAGAATATAAGTAAATTTAACAAAGAAATGCTTGCAAATTAGATTTTTATGCAAAAAACAAAGACTGTAAGGATTTCTGACTGATTAACAAACAAAAGTGTAGAGTTCAGATATGATGGACTAAATGTACAATACCAGCTCAATGTCGGCTTTATGAACGAACTCACACCTCAGACCACCCAGTCAGGGCCTACCCAAGGACCCCCTGGAGTTGGGTTTCTATTTCTGAGATGTGCGCCTCAATGGGAGAGCTGCAATCTCATGTTTGTCCATCCAGCTGATGATATTATTTTTGTCTTCCAAAACTGGAAACATTTTGTTCATTTTAACATTAAAAAGTAATAGTTCTGTAATAATTTTCTCTGATATGTATTACTTTACCTTAATACACTGTATTACCATGGTTAGAAATATCGTTAACATTTATATTGTTTTATGATGGTTTTAAAAGCTCTGAAAATTATTTTATAGTGCTCATGAGAAAAAAAGGCATATATAATTAAAGCTAATAGTCAATTTGCAACAGACGTGTAACGTGTAGCACATGAACTTTCAGGATCCATTAAACGTACTGCTCTTGTAACTATGACGACAGTCTTAGGATGCGTTTACACTCTGCAGAGAATTGAATCTTCTACAGCCAGATTTATAACTATTAGGAGGCTACTAAAAATATTATTGTAAGTCATCTTTGTGGAAGCTACCCTTTGGAGTTAGTTCTCTTGCCATTCAGAGCCAAACTGAAGCAACTCTTCAAACCAAGATTATGAAAAGGGCTCCCTCAGCTATGCTGGCATTGAAGCTCTGTCTCCTTAGCTGTGCTCATCTGTATTTCATCCACCACCTCGCTCATTAGATATGCCTTACCAGTGCACTGGCTTAATGTTTCCCCCAAATGTGGTCTTAATGTACAATACGCAACGCATATGACTTTACTTTCACACTTTGCCACTTATTGATACTTACGCCAACATTTTGCTAAGTTCTTTTAAAGTACCCTATCGATCTTTTCAAAATACCCTATATTAAGATACACTTTTGTACTTTTAAGCACTATATAAACTTGTGTATGGTGTGATTTACACTCAAACCATGTATGCACAAAACATGTTTACATGTTTAAACAGCAAAACCATCATAAAGTATGCAAGTAGCTTCAATTCATATTTTCCTGCCACATATGTAAATTTGACAAACAGCAGCAAAGCAAAACCTGAAATAATGCCAGCCAGTCTGTAAAACCTGAAATGTTACAATAAAAAATATTACATTGTTAATAAATTGCAATTATTGCAATGATTTGTAGCATTATATTATGGGAAATAAATGTGTGTATTTTAAAACATTCTGATGTCAATCAAACATAACAAGTGTATTCATGTGGAAAACTATTACAGAGCTCTATTTAAACCAATCTTTGTGTATATATGATGCAAGCAAAACTGAATCTAACATACCATAAAAAATGCTTAAAATACAAAGCACTTGGAGCAACTCTAAAACTCAACAACATTGTTGAATCTTAGACCTTAGAACTTAATTTCTTTACAAAACAGAGCTTAAGATTGATATCAGTGGAGCAGTTCCAAGAGGCAAACCCAGGATTCTGCCATTTACTCACAATTGGGGAGTCTCCCCATTCCTCTCCTCCTAAGCTGCCCATCAGATGTAAACATAAGAGAAAACACAGAAGAAGATACTTTTATTGTAACAATTACATTAATAGTAAATACTTTGCTAAAATGTGTACGGTTATGAGCTGTCCCATAAAGCTCTGCAATTCATGCAAATTAAGCTGGTGTTTATAGGTTTATAGGCTCACTATTGTCACAAACACAGTTTACATTCAAAAATGCACACTCTGGGTATATTCTGTTTAGTTTAATGTTTTTGACTTGGTGTCATAGAAAGAAATGTGTTTACAAGGAGTACATTAACACAGAGTAAACAGATCCAAGTAATCTAATTTGATTTTTTTATATATTTTTTTTTTTTATAAAGTCACACAAGTGTATTTCTTAACATGTTATGATAAAACAGACTCTCCATCGCTATCCTGCACTTTACCTTATTCAACAGGAGCAAAAGATACATTTGTCTATGAATGCTTCTTAATGGTGGCAGGGCAAGGCAATGGTAACTGCTTTTGAATCTTAGCTCTGGCCAATGCCTGTGTTCAGTTTGCAGCTTTCCTACACATTTTTCAACAGGTATTCAGCTTCATCTCTTAAATCTCAAATGTGAGTTTGTGACTTTGACCTACAACTCTAAACACTATCCTGGTGTGACACAATTTAAATGTGTTCTGCAATGGACTGGTATCTTGCGCAAAATTGGTTCCAAGTGCGAAATCTTCTAGCTCCCTGCAACCCTAAGTATGGATTAAGTTACTTCACAAAAATAATAAAATGTATGAATAATCACAACACACGATATTACACTTTTACTTCTATGAAACCATTACCAGCAATATCAGGAGTAAGACAGGAATTAATCCTGGAGTAGTGATAGTAAAATCCATTCAGACAGAGTGGGCAAACTCCATGAAGACAGTGCAGAGGCCTGAATCAAATACAGACTCTGAAACTGTAAATAAGAGACATTTCATGTAAAGCATTGCTCAGCAGTGTTTTTTCTTTATAAAATATTTTCAGGGATGTATCAACCCAAACCTTTTGTCTGTACTTCCTGTGTGGGATTTTAGAGAGTGCTGTTTTAAAAAGTGTTCCTCTAGTAGATAGCAGAGCAAAGCACCTCCACCCTTGAACAAATTTAACAATTACAATTTTCTGGGACTAAAAAAATACACTTACCAAATGTAAGTTGTATTATTATTAATTTCCAAAGTTAATTAATTAATTTAAAAATTATGCAGACTTAGGTTGCTGCAGCACTGGCACACTGAGCATCTCGCAACACCAATTACCACCTGACACAGCTGGTGAAGTCGACATGTACCTCCTCTCACTTTAATGATTTTGTGCCAAGGCCAATGATTACAAAAAATACTCACTGGAATATGTCAATGTTACAGAATGTATTATATATACAGAACATACATACATACATACATACATACATACATACATACATACATACATACATACATATATATATATATATATATATATATATATATATATATATATATTAGGGGGCTTTGCCCCCTGCTCGCTTCGCTCGCCAACAACCCCGGCCTGCGCTACGCACCAGCCACTTCACGTCTCTGCTGCTCGCATATGTGGATTTCTCTTTCACCAAACAACAAATCTTTTATTTCTCCCGAATACGCCTCTTCATTGGGAAGAAACACAACTTTTCCATGATGGCAACACAAATTAAACGATCTACAAGTCTTCAACTTAAAAAGTTTAAATGCGAACAATATATTCGATCTCTTTTCGCTGTTCCGTTATTTCACCAAGTAATAATTTACGTTTGTTTGCGGTAATGCGATTTTTACTATCACTTTTTTGAGACTTTCGAATTTTAGTACTTCCATTATCTCTAACCTGCTCTGCATGTGTATTGCACCAACGTTTTTGAATTCTTTACAACGTGCTACTTTGTCATCTACATTTTATATATATATATATATATATATATATATATATATATATATATATATATATATATATATATATATAAATATAAATATATACACATACATACATACATATATACATACATACATACATACACACACACACACACACACACACACACACACATACATACATATATATATATGGTCTACCTTGTGCCAATACTGTATATCATCATAACAGGAAACAAAATGCACGAACCAAAACAAATATATCATGAAAAGAAAAAGAGTGCAGTATGTCATCTGGAACTATTATAATGGCAGTTCCAAAAGTGTGCTTTGTTATGCCTTCTATATCAATGTGTCATATAAAATGTTTTAGATAGTGTGTTAACTGGGGGAGCAAATAGGCCTAATATGATTGTCTTTAAAACTATGAATACTCTTATATTTGCTATTATATTTTTGTCTTATTAAAAACGTTTGAGTATATACAGTATTTGTTACAGAAATGTGATGTACAATTAACAAGAAGTGGTTTATAATGAAAACAGGTTTATTAAATGACTACTGATTTTAATATTTCAGTTTGTGACCATTTAGAATTTATCGTGATCACTTTCATGATTGAAAATATTAAAATAAATTCCTAATTTGGAAAAGACTTTTATAATTACTGTTTTATGCACATAAACTGTATACTGAAAACACAATTTAAAGTGAACCATTGAGCAGCTGAGAGGACCACCTATTTCTGTATCACTGCAGGTGTTTTGCTGTGATATATAATAAGATAATTCTCCAAAAAGTTCATGAGTGAGAAAAAAGATTGCACAGTATCTAAAATAGAGAGATTAAGCTAATCAATTTGCTTTTCTAATTATAATATGGCAACAGTACATGTAAAGACAAAACACATGAATTTTCAAAAAAAACGGTGCAGGAAATTTAACAGTACAGCTGCTAAAAATATAAGCACACAGTCATGTTCATTTTGTGAACTTGAATGCTTAAAAAACTACGACAGGTTCTTGCTTCTCAGTGTTGTATATTTCTTTGTGAAAATGCACCTGATAACAGCCCTATACAATGCCTGATGACCTCAATTATGAATGTATGACTTCCTTGTCTTTGTAAATACATTAATGATGGGAATTAGAATAGAATTTAAGATCTGCACTGTGGTATATCACACATTCCCAAGCTCACTCCTGGGGGAAACACAAGCAGATGTACTGATTTAGAAATTATTACAAAAAAATTAAGAAGTCTGAATATGATGCCATTCTGTTAATATTGTTACTTTATCTAGCATTTTTCCCCACAATCAGCTGAAGAAGTCCCCAGAAACTATGGTTATGATTTAACCAAATGCTTGCTTTTGACTAAATATCTAAATTAAAGGCATCGTTTCTATTCTCAGCCTGCTGAACCACAGCATACATAGCCGCATGCATTTCATATTTTTAAGTTTTTTTATGACACTGGAATGTTTTCATTTGCATATATACAATACAAAGTAGAAAGTTCCTTTCTGTGCTCGCCCCTTACATATTTCATTCAAAAGTATCCGAAGCCAGGTGAAAGGAGAAAGAAGGAGAAGCTCATTAAGGTTGATCTGTATCTGCCTACAAAACACACGAGTGCCCCCATAGTTAAACATAAAGGTAACACCACAGGCCACTTCTGATTGACAGATAGAAATGAAGACCAACTATGATAATGGGGAGTAAGTGATGTTGGCATCTATTTAAACCAGTTCTCTCTATCCACAACTTATTCCTTGGTTTCTGACTTCAAGTCTCTTTCCTCTTAACAGCTCCTCACTGTAGTTTTTCTGGCAATCAGCTGCTACTGTAGCTACTCTGCAACTGTGATGGAACATATGACTAATTCTACTATTTAAACCTGTTGAAAGGCCAAAACAAAAATGACACTAATAAATAGCTAAGTAAGTGGTGAACCTACAGCAAGAATTCAGTTTCTATTCGTCAGAAACTTTGCAACCAAAACCTACAACCGCTGCGAGTTTGTCCACCTTTGGTTTCGAAGAGACCAGTAGTGTAGAGACAATCAAACCAATGAAGTACTCCAACTGACCTCTGAGTAAGGAGTCAACAGAAACGAAAATGAGCCATCGGCGAGATCCTTCAGGACTCAGTTTGCATGTCCAAAAGCGGAATGGTCCCAGACTGCATCACAATGATTGTTAAACTGTGCCAACCATTCTAAGACATGCCTAATTCCATCTGGACGGTGACTCTTTTTTCCGCTTTGCAAGAAACACATTTTAGCCAATAGGGTCTGGTTTTCTCAGCCCATTATATTTTCATCTGTTCTATCCAAAAGTCGTATACAACTGGACTAGAGTACACATTCTGCAAAACAGCTAATAAAGTTCCTCCGCATACGGCAAGGGGCTGCATCTCCAATGCCCGCCAGGCTTCTCTGAACTGCATGAACGATCAGGAACGTTCGTTTTGATTTGACAATTATTCCAACAGATAAACAGGCTTACCTCTTCGCAGCATATTCACCAATGTTCTGACTTCTTCTACCGTTTGATTTCAGCCAAATCTTCAGCAGCCACACAGCTCGCTTTACATCGCTGGTCGGCGGCGCATACTACCGGGTTGCTGGCGAGATGTCAGCGCAGACGCAGCGACTCCGCCTTCCCTTCCTGCCAATGTTGCCGGGCTCGAGACCACGGTGACAGGTGTCACCTTTTGACTTCGTCTGTGAGATTGTGGTCAAAACGTTGAAAAAAAAGTACAAAGTGTTTTCATTTTTACGCTCGCTTTTAATCTAGCCGGACATTCGTTCTTCCACCTTTTCTCGTGTTTGTGTTATAATGATGGTGATGTTTTAATAAGTATATAATTCAAAATAAGCAAACAAGATAACATTTTTAACTTAGCAACACAGGTCAAACAAAGTCCGAACAGTCCGAGTACCACACTGTATGCTATTAACTCTTAATACAATAAAAGAAATAAGTTGTAAACTCCAAGAGAAAGGTTGCAGCTTTTAAACGTCAATAAACTACATTTCCCACAAGGCTTTACGAGGCAATTTACCGCTCTCTTTTATATATCTTTAAATGCTAAAAAAAAATTACATAATTATTCACTGATAATTATTATATCTAATATTATACACATAATCACATAAAAAAAATACCGAAGAATTTTAAATTATTTTATACATCGGAAATGTTTCGCGGTATTCCTTCCGGAATAAGGTGGCCATTTTGATTTCCCCCAATAGTTCAATTCTTCAAGGGTATTCAGTTCGGTGGGAGAGCAGAAAGAGCAAAGATGTATAATTTGGCGAAAGCAGCTGTGAATCTCAGCGGTAAGAGTACTCCCGGGGATGTGTTTCTAAGGGGTGTATTTCTGTTATCGTTTGGTAATTAATACTTCATATACGAGAGTCCGACATTTAGAGGACGTCGATCATGTGCATTCACATCTCAGCACATTTATTACATAAAATGTCTTATTACACGTTTTTGAATTTATACATGAAAGTGTCGTTTTTGTAAACTATTTTGAAGTGTACGGTGGTTCTTCCGTATTCTTCAGTATTGCAGTCGTTAAAGGGTGAATGAACACCACAGTAATTCACCGTGAGCAGTGACCGAATCTTTCACGTCGCCAGTGTGTGAGCAATCCGACATAGCAGTCCTGTAAGAAAATGGATCACCAAACAAATGTTGGGTTTGTACCCGGTCAGTGAATGCATACACAATGGTCCTCTTCCGCTCGGAGACCTTGGCTGCTATTCATTGTTAATTCTGAAATGGAAGAAGGTCCAGAGCATATAGGAGTTCAGTTTGAGTGAAGGGCAATGGGGAGGCTTGAACCTGAATGCGTTACAAAGCGGTGTTAGTGTCGGCTCACAGGGAAAGGCTACATGTACTACCCCGGTGTTAGTGTCGGCTCACAGGGAAAGGCTACATGTACTACCCCGGTGGGTACCATCTCTAACCTTGGGAGTTACAAACACATACGATGATGACTTAATGCTTCGGTAGGATACCTTAAATTTTGAAGTTTTATGTATTGGTGCACTAAAACCTTTTTATAGGTTTTTATTTTTTATAGATAATTAGATACCGTCACGTTTTCACAGGTAACTGGTTGCATTGTGCAGTCTCATTGCACCACCGTTATCTTATTTCTTAGCTGTAAGCACTGGCTGGATGTTGCTGAGTAAACAACTTAGAATTGTTCACTTAAACGCAACTCAACTACATCATAACGAGTAACAAACTATGCAGACTGTTACAGATTCAGGCGTGATAAGTTATTGCATATTCTCGTTCATTCTGTCCATAGTGTGAAAATGATCCTTTAGTGTAGTAATGTCTGCGTCATAATAATAATAATTCATTACATTTATATAGCGCTTTTCTCAGTACTCAAAGCGCTATCTACACAGGGAGGAACCGGGAAGCGAACCCACAATCTTCCACAATCTCCTTACTGCAAAGCAGCAGCACTATCACTGCGCCACCTGTAAAGTAAGAAGTACACGTACAATATATGGATGAAGCTGAAAAAAAGATCACCCACCTCAAGAGAAATCGGCATCTGTTCAGCCTATAGAGAGCTGTAGAGAACATGCCTGGGTTTGGGGTAATTTGTGTTTATATTTTTGTGGGGGTTGGGTGGGTGCAAGGGCATTTTGTAGCAAAAATCTAGCCCCGTTATATTTACTTGACATACATTTTGTTCTCATTAGCCAGGTTTCCATCCAAGGAGTTTTTGCGAAAAAATATTTAGCGCTTCAAATTTTTTTACCGATATAGCTGATGGAAATGCTAATTATCGATAAAATGTTGTACATGTCGACATAATATTTTTCCGTTTAACTTTAGCGCATAAATTCCATATCGATACTTCAGATGTCGCAAAAACTACATTGGAAACAGTTTTTGTCGGATAAAAGGGCTTTAACGCAAATAAATGTCACATTTTCATCACGTGCAATCAAAACGAGAATGGCGGAGCGGCTCGCATGGTCTGATGAAGAGAGTTTTTTTTTTTGATTAAACGTCGTTATTTTGTATTAATTCAAATTTCAGTTTTAATTAAAAACCTTAAGGGAAGTAGGTTAATTCAGTTGTTATCGCACTGTGAAGGGATGTTGAAAGGTAGGCTCACCTGTACAGATCCGATGCTGCGCAAACAGCTGCATCATGGGCACTTCCAGGAGTGCCAACGCAAATGTCTCGTATCATGCACCTGTCATCAACAAGGGCCTGGAGAACAATAGATGGCCACCCTTTGCGATTAATGTAATCGCGGTAGCCTTCCGTCGGGGGAAGAATAGGCACATGCGTGCCATCCAGCGCACCGTAAATCTGTGGCACAAGATGCACCAAGGAATTGCGGTATGCAATTTCATTGGCCTCCGCTACAGTCGGAAGTCTGATATAACGCCGCATTAATTTTTCTTTAATAGCGGTGCACACAGCATATACACATCGATGGACAGTAGTTTTACTAACCCCGAAAGTTTCTCCAACTACTCTATACTCGGCGCAGGTTGCCAGCTTGTAAAGGGCGATGGCAATCCGCTTTTGGGTTGGAACCGGTGGTCGGTGGCAACCTGTGATGGGCGCAACATCAGGACTGATGAATCCACACAACATCTCAAACGTCGGCCGTGTCATTATAAAATGTTGCAGCCAGAGATTTTCTGTTAAGTGTCTCTCCACCACCTCCTCCCAGAAGGTCTTATTCCGTCGTCTCTCCCATACCCGTGGGTTTCGTCGCACTGGGGTACTTTCTTCGAGCTCTAGGGCTATCAGACAAGCAACTGCTTCATTCTGCTGTCGTCTTCGGATATTATGTACAATTCCAATTATTTGTGAAACTGAAATAACAGTAAGCTGGCAAATTTCAAAAAACTGTCTGAATAATCTCTCCATTTCTTTGTTTCTTTGTTTAGTGGAGGGGGTGTAATGTGGAAAACAAAAGGTAGATAATTTGCGACATACACAAAATTATGTATGGAAACGGCTCAAGGGCAGATTTTTTTCGCGATACAACAAAAGTTATGCGACAGTTCGTTTTGGGGGGGGATGACGTCATCACGCACACCATTTTATCGATAAAAAGCCAGTTTGATGGAAACAGGCTGGAGACAGCAAATTTCGCACATTTTTTTTACGTATATTCTGTTTGTCGATAACAAAACGTCGCAAAAAACTGGATGGAAACTTAGCTATTAAAGGATATTCTATTTGTAAACTGTCAAATGTAGCCTACCTGTATAATCACATGAATTTTGCAAGAGTGTATTAAGTGACTTTCTAAATTGGCCCTAGTGTGTGGCTGGGGTGGGTACAGTATATGTGTATGTGTTCGACCTGCTATGTTCCCTTCTTTGCACCATATGCTATCTGGGATAGGTTCCAGCAGAACCCTGTGACCCAGTCCTGGACTAAACGGTTTAGAAAATGACTGATTGCCTTTTAGTTTAGTCGGGTATTTTACCACAGGGTGAACGCTGTATTTTGATTTGAAAATATATACTGTGTTATGATTTATATTTCATAGAGTTTTTGTAGCTTCTTGAGGGTTTTAGATTAAGTGTTTTTTGGCTGTCTTTAGTCACTGTTGTGTGTTTGTTTTTTAGCACGTGGTGTTCGCTACACAGCAGTTCGCCAGTGCCATCACAAAACAGGCCCTAATTTCCATGAGAAATATGGCAACCTTCTTCTGGCAACAGGATTCCTGTTTTGTGCTTCTGTATGGGGATATGTAAGTTTTTTGGATTTCTGATGCCATTCATGATAAATGTTTACATTATGGTGATATAGTAGCAGTTATAAAAGAGTTTTATACAATACAAAAAGGTTTTATACAATATGTCTTTTATGGTGTATTTTAAAAATGTTTCCAATTGCTGAAAGCAATATTTAGAATTCCAGTGGAAAAAATAAGCATTTTTTTGACCATCTGTTTTAGGGAGTTTAGGTAGACCATTTTAGGCCTATTCTAATTTCATACCTCGACTGACAGGTACAAGGACAGTAAAGATATTTTGTATGCTATAAACTTAACAGTTTCAATTAAATATCCAGTGAAATTTGTAATACTGAACATGCTGTTTCAAAGGTTGTATAGTTTTTCCATTCTGATATGTCCGTTATGCAGTTCTTGTGCTTTTCGTGTTTCTGTTGTCTCTCAAATAGCTGTATTCCTCCTGAACCTCCTTGATGTCTGTCTTGTATTTTGAGATTGCAGCATTACAAGTGGTCAGCTGTAGGGCTGAGCCAGGGGTTGATATTGTCCGTTGTCCAAACATTTGAGGAAATGTCCTCAAAACGGCAAACTACAGCCATCGGTTTTTCTCCCAAACGGCAACCCCCACCCCCGCGTCCTTTCAAATAAGTTGTCATTCAGTCCAATTTGCAGCAGGAGGCGTGCAAGATTCCTAAGTTTAGCTATAGTTTAGTACCAATGTGTGTTGTAGCTGAGGAAAGGCAGCCTGATCAGTGCATCACACACACAGTTTGAAAGGGAAGAGCACAGCTGGAGTGCTCACGATTCAGAGTGCCCATGGTTTCTCACTCTTTACATAGCTATTTTAGGTGGCTCTCTATTCTTAAAATGATTGTTCACTTTGGCCACACAAATTGGAATTCTTTTGAGACTTGATCTGATTTTCCCCTTTAAAGGGGGTCTCCTAAAGCCACTCACTTGCATAATGGAAGGGGGTGGAGGGAAAGAGAGCAATGCTATTTTTGTTTTATCCCTTATACCCCAATAACCGTTAGCATGTTATGTCGGATTGGACACCTTCCTTATTTTAGCAGATCAGTTTAATATCTAGTGGTAAATATTTCAAGTAAATATAAAGCTCTTTTTAACAATTTTGCTGTTTGCATTTAAAAAATTAAACAATGTGACTAATATGGTCTACCCTCCACCCTGTGTTAGCAGAGAGAGTCAATATTGTTGAGGTGACCATCCTTCCCAAGCTGCTCTTCCTATTACAAAGCATTACCATATACATTAACAAATCCTTTTTTAACAAATTAGACTCAATCATAACTTGATCTATTTGGAATTCGATACATCTACCCATCCAAAGCGAGACAATACAACAACCTAAAGCAGAAGGGGGCAAATGAGGGTGCAAATATTCAGTGTATAAAGTCCTGGACATCAAACTGATGAAATGACAGAATTTGATGAATATCCATAAGCCTGTTTAGAAATAAAATCTTGAGAAACTTTTTATACTCCCTGCTCTGTGCCCCAGTTAATACAAATTGCTGTTATTACACTAAAAATCCAATTACCCTTCATTCTCTCAGAATATGGAACCAATGTAGGAAGCACTTTAAGACAAAAAAGCTTTTATCTGTTGCACTCTACATAACAACCACATTTTTCCACCCTCTCAAACATATACACTATTCAATGTCTGGAAAATGTCCATGATTAAAACACTTAAGACTTGCACATAGATGTCTTTGCATCCTATGAACAACTATGCTTCAAATACAACTTCTCATCAACACAATTCCTTCACTACTTTCAAGGTAGAAACTTTGCTAAACAGAACCTGCCCAGTTTTCCTCACCTTCCACCTTGTTCTATTCCAGAAGAATTATTGATCAGTCTTGAGGACTCGGGTAGCATCTTTACAATTTATAAAAAAAATATTTTAAAGTCTCTTCCTTTCAAAGACACAAGAGTACATTGGGGAAAGGATCTGTTACTCAAGTAAGAATTTGTGTTTTTTGTACACATTACAATGCTTGGCCTATAAACATATTTTTATTTTGTTATTTTTATTTTCTGCATCATTCTCTGATTACAGTAATCCCTCCTCCATCGCGGGGGTTGCGTTCCAGAGCCACCTGCGAAATAAGAAAATCCGCGAAGTAGAAACCATATGTTTATGTGGTTATTTTTATATTGTCATGCTTGGGTCACAGATTTGCACAGAAACACAGGAGGTTGTAGAGAGACAGAAACGTTATTCAAACACTGCAAACAAACATTTGTCTCTTTTTCAAAAGTTTAAACTGTGCTCCATGACAAGACAGAGATGACAGTTCTGTCTCACAATTAAAAGAATGCAAACATATCTTCCTCTTCAAAGGAGTGCGAGTCAGGAGCAGAGCATGTCAGAGAGATAGAGAAAAGCAAACAAATCAATAGGGCTGTTTGGCTTTTAAGTATGCGAAGCACCGCGGCACAAAGCTGTTGAAGGCGGCAGCTCACACCCCCTTCGTCAGGAGCAGAGAGAGAGACAGAGAAAAACAAAGAAGCAAAAATCAATATGTGCCCTTCGAGCTTTTAAGTATGCGAAGCACCATGCAGCATGTCGCTTCAGGAAGCAGCTGCACAGAAGGTAGCAACGTGAAGATAATCTTTCAGCATTTTTAGACGAGCGTCCGTATCGTCTAGGTGTGTGAACAGCCCTCCTGCTCAATCCCCCTACGTCAGGATCAGAGAAAAGTAAGTTGGGTAGCTTCTCAGCCATCTGCCAATAGCGTCCCTTGTATGAAATCAACTGGGCAAACCAACTGAGGAAGCATGTACCAGAAATTAAAAGACCCATTGTCCTCAGAAATCCACGAACCAGCAAAAAATACGTGATATATATTTAAATATGCTTACATATAAAATCCGCGATGGAGTGAAGCCGCGAAAGGCGAAGCACAACATAGCGAGGGATTACTGTACTCTACATTAAAGAGTAACTTACTGCACTGTTGCTGCTTTAATCCATTTATGTAATTCAGCCTCCTAAATTATACTAATGATATTTTTTGAGGGCGGCACGGTGGTGCAGTGGGTAGTGCTGCTGCCTCGCAGTTAGGAGACCTGGGTTCGCTTCCCGGGTCCTCCCTGTGTGGAGTGTGCATGTTCTCCCTGTGTCTGCGTGGGTTTCCTCCGGGTGCTCCGGTTTCCTCCCACAGTCCAAAGACATGCAGGGTTAGGTGCATTGGCAATCCGAAATTGTCCCTAGTGTGTGCTTGGTGTGTGTGTGTGTGTATGTGTGTGCGCCCTGCGGTGGGCTGGCACCCTGCCCAGGGATTTGTTCCTGCCTTACGCCCTGTGTTGGCAGGGATTGGCTCCAGCAGACCCCCGTGACCCTGTAGTTAGGATATAGCGAGTTGGATAATGGATGGATGGAGTGGAACGCACAGAATATATACTTGAGCTCATGCACAGAATATACTTGAGCTCTGTATGTACAAAGCATTTAGTCATACAACTTAAAATCTTTTATCGAGCACATTTATCTTGTTTAAAATTGACGAAAATGTTTCCAGGGCAAGATTCAACCTGTGATCGTTGCAGTCTAGCTCCAGCCTCACTGGGCCACATGTTTTGGGCGTGCACTAAATTAATAACATTTTGGACAAAAATCTTTGCATGCTTTTTAGACAGCCTTGGCGTTACAGTCACTCCTAATCCGCTAACAGTGTTTGGTGGACTCCCAGATGGGCATAAAGTGGAGGAGGACAAACTGTAATTGCCTTTACTTCACTACTAGCTCGTAGACTTATCTTGCTCAACTGGAAGAATCCTACCCCTCCACTCACATCAGTGGGTAACTGATGTTCTATACTACTTGAAATTGGAAAAAGTCAAATTCTCACTTAGAGGATCTGTACAAAACTTTTTTAAATATGGCAGGATCTAAGCAATAACTTTTTACAATAAGCTTCCATTTCAAGGAAAAGGATATCCTCCTTTTATAAGAGTAGCTTTGGTTGCTGGCTCTTCTGTCTATCTTGGGTGGGGTCGAATTTTGCATTGATTTGTTAAATTTGTCTTGACTGTATGGAATGTTATGTTTCTAATTAAAATCAATAACAATATTTAAAAAATAAATTTGAAATAAACTACGGGTGGCACAGTGGGTAGCACTGCTGCCTTGCAGTAACAAGATCCGGGTTCGCTTCCCGGGTCCTCCCTCCATGGAGTTTGCATGTTCTCCCCGTGTGTGTGTGTGGGTTTCCTCCGGGTGCTCCGGTTTCCTCCCACAGTCCAAAGACATACAGGTTAGGTGCATTGGCGATTCTAAATTGTCCCGTGTGCGTGCATGCCCTGCCCAGGGTTTGTTTCCTGCCTTGTGCCCTGTGTTGGCTGGGATTGGCTCCAGCAGACCCCCGTGACCCTGTAGTTAGGATATAGCGGGTTGGATAATGGATGGGTAAACTAATTACACTATAGAATTATATCAAAGCAGTGCCTTGCATTTTTTAAAGCCAGTGCCAATTGTGGCATTATCCTTCTGCATGCACATTGCAGATTGAACTTTTTGTGTCATGTCGTTTGCATGCATAAGAAAGGTCAAAATGAGCTATAGACAAGCCACAATGAAACAACAAAATGTTTTTGTTTTTTTTTTTTTAAATTTGTCAAGTTGCTGCTTCTTTTTTTTTTTTTCTCCTTCTGAAGGGAGAGAGAGAATTGAGGATGCAGTGTTTGAGTGAGCCTGTTGGTAGACATTTTTTCAAATCCACTTTATACAGCAGATCTATTTTCAAGGTTTCACGCCAGTGCAGCATTGTGAATTATAGCAATTTTTCACCCTTGAATCCTCATAATAGCATTACCGAATACTGCTACATGCACTGAGTTGCTGCAATCTGTGAGACAACAAAACTGACTTCTGTGTCCCAAGCTTAAAACACCTATGCAATAAAGTAGATGCATTCTGCGGTACATGGGTAGAGCAGCTAATAATTTGTAATCCACAAGCATCTTTTCTTGTAATGAAACATTGTCAACGTTTTAAAATGACAATGTGAACTTCTAAAAAAAAATTGTGCTGCACTTGTCAGGTCTTGCATTCACAGCTATTAGCATTTTGTCAAATATAAGGACACTGCACGTTGGGTATTATCCTTGCATGGATCAGTTTGTTAATGTAATACATGTGGGAAAAACTAATTTAAAAGAACAATGTATTGTATACAGCTGACCGTTTTTCTTTGTCATCCTTTCAAGAAAGTATTTGCAAATGAATGTCACGTATATTCGTTTAAAAGGTATTTACTAAATGTTGGTTTAGTCCATTAAAATGGTGGTGTTAAACTTTGTCGATTCACAGAAAAGTTACTTCTGGCTCTGCTAGAAGTGGAAGGCAAATGTAATTTTACTAGTAAGGCCAACACCAAAGATACAAAAATTTTTTTCTTTTTTTGACTTTTTAGATTATTTGATTTTAACTTTAAACTGTTATTTCTTGTTGCCCTGGTCCTGTTTGCTAAGTAATGAAATTTTATTTTGTCACTACAGAATATCTAAATATTTGTACAATCGATTAGGTATGGAGAATGTTGTCAGCTAGGATATGCATATCTTAAGTGGATGAATCACATTATACAGTGGTTTAAGAAACTATTCATACCCCCTTTACTTTTTTCACATTATGCTATGCTGTAACCTTGTGCTAAAATCATTTAAATTCATTTTTCCTCCCACATCCAGCAATTCAGTACCCCTAAAACGACAAAGCAAAAACAGGATTTTAGAAAGTGAGTCCTTGGTCACCTGTTATCTTGGCCCTTCTCAAATAATTACTCAGTTTGGCTGGGTAGCCAGTTCTGAAAAGAGTTATGGTGGTTCCAGAGTTCTTCCATTTAATAATTGTGAAGGTACTGTGGTCTTGGGGACCTTCAATGCTCCAAGCATTTTTCTTTTCTTTTCGTAGCCTTCCCAACATCTGTGCCACAACGCAATCCTGTCTCAAGGTCTGCAGGCAATTTCTTTGACCTCATGGCTTCATTTTTGTTCTGATACACTGTCATCTGTGGGACCTCCTATAGACAGGCTTGTGTCCTTCCTAATCATGATGATCAACAGGATGGCGTGTCCCTGAGAGCAGCATAATGTGAAAAAAGTGAAGGGGGTCTAAATAGTTTCTGAATCTACTGTACTTGGTGGTACAGTCTGCAAATAAGTCTTGCATCACATGGAAAAGCCGCATTTGGTGACTAATACACATGTAGTTGCTATCTGTCAAAGACCATTGAAACTTGCTTTATAGTTTGCACGTAATAGGACAGGGTGATGACCTTGACTGCTGGAAATTTTAAGTTTTCTTGGTAGCACTGCCAAAGGTCCATCTCAGTAAGAGGCTTATTGAAAGAATAAATAAATGTCAACACTGCACTCTTAATATCCTAACAACACCAATGACTTCACTTTCCCGCTTTTATAGGTCATAGGAAACTGCTAAAAACCATTACAAGCTAGAAACAAAACATGGCTGGCTTACACTATTACCAGCCTGAACACAGTTTTGCATTATTGTATCCGCAGTCTCTCTCACGCTAGCATGACTCGCTGTTACTGGAAAGCACTAAGGTCTGAATGGGGTTCCTATTTGTTTGTTTCCAACTAAAGTCTCTGCCCTCTTTCTTGGTCCCTCCTGATCTAAAAGATGTGCTAACCTTGCTTTGCCGGTAGGCTCCTGTAGCTCAACAACCTAACCCTGTCTAGCCTTCTCCCACACACTGAATCTCGCCCTATCCATCCTGTGAAGTGCCTGCAGATCTGCTTCTCAGTTGTGTCTATAAAGAGGATTCTGTTCTAAGGCACAGTATTTTCTTTCAAACTCATTATATAACACTGACACTTTAAATGTGTTTTTCCTGGGATCCTCCAAAACTTTGATTTTCAAACTCTCGGGGAGTCCTAGACCCCTACATATTTTGCTCCTTGAATATACTTGTAGGAATCTGAAAAAATGTGTGTGTTTGTGCGTGGACTGTTGTATAATAGTTGAGCATTTTTTGGATTATTTTTGTATGTGTTTTACTTTTGTAGCAAGTTTATGTGTCCTAACCAAAAGCTCATTCTGTGTGAAATGCAGTTAAGATATTCTTGAACCATTGAGAACTGTGTGCTTGATTTGTGGGTTTGTAATTGTGAGGTGCTGCATTGAGGGTTTGTAATTACACCAACTATTAAATGGATTATAATTATATCAAATCCTAGAATGAAATCTGTTTTATAATTATAATTGAACAAGTTTACACTGTTCCCATTGCAAAATTATTGCCTTTATGTTGACTAGATTAAATTGTGTTGGCCCTGACATGTTTCCTGGCCTAGCACCACTTAACGTACATTTTACTTTTAGTTCTAGAATGTTCCCAGGCTAGCATTCAATAAAGTGTTTTTTGTTTTGATGATAGCACTTCTTTGCACATAAACAAGTGTTTTTGAACTCAGGAATTGTTTAGACTGGAAGTACTATATACATAAAATAGATATAGAACATTTTTATCAAGATGCAGTATTTACAAATGTTTTGTGTTTAAGGAAATGTAGTCTATAAACTGTAAATGTTAGTTAAATAATTTTATTGTTTATCTTAATGTAGAATTTATTTTTGTTTACAGGTAGCAACACAGACTGGTTTGGTCTGGAATATTTCACCAGTTGGGAGGATAACCCCCAAACCATGGAATGAAGAGTAAAGAAAACTGTTCTTTGCAGAATTGCTTTTGAAGTTCTGAACTGCTTATCTGTAGTGTTGCTGCTTACAAACAAATGTTATAGCAGGTCTATTGTGAAAATTATCTAATAAATTTTAAAAAACCATTTCACTTGCTCTGTTTTTTTCTTATAGTAGACTTAATTAAATGCACAAGTCAAAACAGGATTACTGTTACTGTAAAACAGTTATTGGTTGGTTATATTTCTAACTTGTGATAATTGTAACCAGTGATTACTTTCACCAACAGGAAATATTAAACACAACTGTACCTATAACCAGGTTTCCATCCAAGGAGTTTTTGCGAAAAAATATTTAGCGCTTCAAATTTTTTTACCGATATAGCTGATGGAAATGCTAATTATCGATAAAATGTTGTACATGTCAACATAATATTTTTCCATTTAATTTTAGCGCATAAATTCCATATCGATACTTCAGATGTCGTAAAAACTACATTAGAAACACTTTTTGTCGGAAAAAAGGGCTTTAACGCAAATAAATGTGTCACATTTTCATCACATGCAATCAAAATGAGAATGGCAGAGCGGTTCACATGGTCTGATGAAGAGACTCGTTATTTCCTCAATTTAATTTAATCATTAATATTAACTTTAGTTTTTTTTGATTAAACGTCGTTATTTTGCATTAATTCAAATTTCAGTTTTAATTAAAAACCTTAAGGGAAGCAGGTTACAGTACTAATTCAGTTGTTATCGCACTGAGAAGGGATGTTGAAAGGTAGGCTCACCTGTACAGATCCGATGCTGCAAACACAGCTGCATCATGGGTACTTCCAGGAGTGCCAACGCAAATGTCTCGTATCATGCACCTGTCATCAACAAGGGCCTGGAGAACAATAGATGGCCACCCTTTGCGATTAATATAATCGCGGTAGCCTTCCGTCGGGGGAAGAATAGGCACATGCGTGCCATCCAGCGCACCGTAAATCTGTGGCACAAGATGCACAGTCGGATGTCTGATATAACGCCGCATTAATTTTTCTTTAATAGCGGTGCACACAGCATATACACATCGATGGACAGTAGTTTTACTAACCCCGAAATTTTCTCCAACTACTCTATACTCGGCGCAGGTTGCCAGCTTGTAAAGCGCGATGGCAATCCGCTTTTGGGTTGGAACCGGTGGTCGGTGGCAACCTGTGATGGGCACAACATCAGGACTGATGAATCCACACAACATCTCAAACGTCGGCTGTGTCATTCTAAAATGTTGCAGCCTGAGATTTTCTGTGAAGTGTCTCTCCACCACCTCCTCCCAGAAGGTCTTATTCTGTCGTCTCTCCCATACCCGTGGGTTTCGTCGCACTGGGGTACTTTCTTCGAGCTCTAGGGCTATCAGACAAGCAACTGCTTCATTCTGCTGTTGTCTTCGGATATTTTGTACAATTCCAATTATTTGTGAAACTGAAATAACAGTAAGCTGGCAAATTTCAAAAAACTGTCTGAATACAATCTCTCCATTTCTTTGTTTCTTTGTTTAGTGGAGGGGGTGTAACATGGAAAACAAAAGGTAGATAATTTGCGACATACACAAAATTATGTATGGAAACGGCTCAAGGGCAGATTTTTTTCGCGATACAACAAAACTTATGCGACAGTTCGTTTTGGGGGGGATGACGTCATCACGCACACCATTTTATCGATAAAAAGCTAGTTGGATGGAAACAGGCTGGAGACAGCAAATTTCGCACATTTTTTTTACGTATATTCTGTTTGTCGATAACAAAACGTCACAAAAAACTGGATGGAAACTTAGCTATTGATGTATGCCTCAAACTGTAAAGTTAATGTTTTTCATACTCGGAACAATGTTAGAAATTAGAATACAGTTATCCCCCACTATATCGTGGTTCAGCTATCGTGCCCCCGCTACATCGTGGATTTATTATTATTATTACTAGGGGGCTCCGGCCCCTGCTCACTTCACTCCCTCTGCTCACTTCGCTCCCCCACCCCCGGGTTTGGTTTACCGGATAAACAATTTAAAGAAATTATTTTCATGGGAATTTTTACATATACATTATTTTCATTTTTACTTTAAAACTTTTGTAAAAACAATATTTGACCTTTATTTCCTGCCCTGGGTGTGGTTAAATCTCTTTCTCGCGGGACTTGTAGCGCTGCTTGCATTGTGAAGGGGGTGGTCTGAACGCATGCTAAAAAAAAATGCGATCGGTTCAGCTGCTGTCTTGCTGCTGCTGCTGGCCAACTGTGTGTTCTGCTTGTCGCTCTTTGAGTCAATCATTTAAAAGCCTGTACAGCAGCTGTCCTTTTGCCACTTCGTGTCTCAGCCGCTAGCGTTCTGAAGGGGGGATGGTGGGGGATTTGAGGGCTGAACGCACGCTAAGGAGAAGTGCTCAGATCATCTGCTTGCTTGCTGCAGCTGGTACTGGTGAGCTGCTTGTTCTACTTGTCGTTGTTTTAAGAGCTGGGAGCACCTGAAATGTGTCTGCCAAAAGCATTCCAACAACTGCTAGGTTAGATGTCCGTGAACTTATTTTAAATTGTTTGTAAGTAGGGTGTGACGTGCAAAAGTCCCCATCTCACAGGTTTTGCTTACTACGGTTGTAATGTCTAGTCTCGCATGTCGTCAAAGTGTCTCTCTCAGATTATCTGGTCTCATTCGCTTTGCTCAACCCCCCCAGAGGCGCGCTACGTTCCTGCCACTTCACGTCTCTCCCGCTCACGTTGTGAAGGGGGGGGAGCTGAACGCACGCTAAGGAGAAGTGGACGGATCAGCTACTGGCTTTGTGCTGCTTCTGCCAAGATGCGTGTTCTGCTTGTCGATCATTTAAAAGCTTGTACAGCAGCTGTCCTTCTGTCTCACTGCCTTGTCTTGCGTGACATTAAAATATCTGTCACGGGATGTTAAATTGTCTTCTGAGAAGATCACGCCTGGTCTCCATGTCAAGATTTTTTTTTTTTATATATAATAGAGATGTTACTCATATCCTTAGCCCGACGTCCACATATCATATGTGTTTACAAAGTGTTTTAATAAGTTTGTGTTTAAAGTGTGTGGGAGGGGTATTTTAAGGCTTAAACTATTAAACTTTTTTTTTTTTATTTATATGGTCTTTCTATGCTAACATTATAGCAACAGAGTTTGGACATACAGTGATACCCCGCTTGTTGCGGATTTTCACCTATCACTGATGGGTCTGGAACGTAACTTCCGCGATAGGCGGAGGATCACTGTATGTCCAAACTCTGTTGCTATGTGAAGTAACTTCTATGCTTTTAAATGGTATGTTATTGCTTGTGATCTTGATTTTTATGTTAGTTTATCTGTTTAGGTTTATTAGCATTGCCTTTTAAAGAAATTACTGGCTATGGAGGGAAAGTATACTTTAAGCACTGCCATACTCTGGTATTCAGAAAGTTACCTCACTCTATAAATTATTTGAATGCTGGTCAGGTTTTACCTGTTTAAAGGAGTGGCTTTTATTTCGTTCTCACTTCTAAGAATTCATGGCTTAAAACTATTGTTCACATAAGCATGGAAATATGAAAAGCCTGTTGGAAAATATTTGAACATCAGCAGATCTCAAAATCCAGTAATCCTTTCTTCACTCTCTCTGGTAAAGATGTGGTCGCAGGAAAAATTACTGTAATTACAGGATGTTATTTTAACATCCCAAAAAACTTTTTTTCCTGAGTGGCAGAAAAAATAATCAAGTGTTAAAGAAGATAAGTAGTTTAGCTGGTTGCAGTCTGTTGCTTGCTGTTACATGTAGCAGATAGTCTGCTAGCTTCCATGTGGTTAAGTTAAAATAGTATGTGGTTTACCACAACAATATTGGCAAACGTTGAAAATAAATCATAGTGCCAATAAAAGTACAAAATAGAAATGCTGCAATCAATTTGAAAATGGTCTCAATTTTGATATTGTGAACTGCCCTGCTGGGTTCAGTTAGCATGAATCCTCACAAGACTTCTTTCCAAATGATCACAGAAACCAATACACCATCTGAGGTGAGGTACCAAAATGAGGTATTGTTGTAGCTGTACTTGGTGCTGAACACAGTAGAGTTGAGGGTTAGTATGTGATGCACTTGCCTGTCCTGGAAGTAAAATAACAATAATATGTATGTTTGCTTTAACCAGACGGTGGCATTTTGAGTGCTGGCCAATAATCCTGATAAAGTGTAAGAAGAGAATATCACTTTTATTAATGCTATTTTGGCTTGTTAAAAGCACTGAAATTTCATTAGTCTGGCTTAGCATTTACGTAAAGGTTTGTGGACAGCAGCTTTCCAGTAAATCTGGTCTTTATTCTGAGTGTTTTCTGGTTAGATAGACTTCATTTGTCCCAAAGGGAAAATATAAAACTTTACAAAATTTCAAGAAAGAAAGTTTAAATAATCAATTCAATTCAATTTTATTTGTCATTCAGCAGAACATCCAAGATGTGCTGCAGAACGAAAATACGATGCACAAGACATTAATAAAAACACATAGTTAAAATCAGCCTACAATAAAATACTAAAATGCTTCATTTAAAAGACGAACGGCAGTAGGAAAAAAACAGTTTTTAAACCTGGTAGTTCTACAAATAATGTATATAACAGACAAACAACTACCCCCACAAGTAAGATTGTTTTGGTTTAAATAAGTGAGCTGCTGCTGTTAATCACAGGCCTGTATACTAGTTTTATTTAAATTTAATGTCAAGTTTTATTTCTCTGAACCCTGAGTAAACTAAAGAGCACTCATTTTTTTGGCTTAAGAGTTTAAGTTGAGAGTGTCACTATAAAGTGGTTTACATACCACTCGGCTCCAGAAGACTTTGAATCCTGATCTGGCGACTGTATTAAAGTTTGTGTGGGTTTACACTTGCATGTGTTCAGTCAAGTTCTGCTTAGAAGATTGATCAAATGCTGTTTACCAGATGGAAGAAGAGTAAGCGTAGGGTCGGCAGATTAAAATCTGTAGGAGAAGATCTAAATACCTTTACATTTCATACTGGAAAAGCATGGTGAATCCACAGGGGATACCCATCCCTAGGTACTTTACTGCTGGATGTGTGGAGTTTAATGGGAATGCCCACTAGATATCTGAATTTTGTATCCTATGGGACAAGTCTCTTAGGGGCAGCTGCACAAATACTACTCCATTCCATGTCATTGTTGTTATTGTATACATTCCTCCTCGGGCAGACGTGGAGTCAGCGAGTGACATCATCCATTCCGCTGTTGCTAAGTTACAAACGCAGCACCCTGAGGCGCTTGTGCTAATCGCTGGAGACTTTAACCATGTGACGCTGGACAAAACATTACCTGCATTCTCCCAGTATGTGGACTGTAACACCCGGGGAAATAAGACTATTGATTTACTGTATGCAAACATTAAAGACGCATACAGCGCCATCCCGCTGCCTGCGCTTGGGAAAGGAGATCATAACCTGGTTCAGCTTCAGCCTCACTATAAACCAAAAGTTAGATTCCTACCTGTAACCACACAATCATTCAGGAAGTGGACCCCGGAGGCTGAGAATACTCTGAGAGAACTTTTTGGAACTACAGACTGGGATATACTGCAGGGATCTCATAATGAGAACATTGAGGAAGTTGTTGACTGCACTACTGACTACATCAACTTCTGTATGGACATTGTAGTTCCAGTAAGAACAGTACGCTGCTATGCTAACAACAAGCCATGGATTACAAGTGACATCAAGGGCCTTTTGAATCAGAAGAAAAGGGCTTTTAAAGACGGTGATCAGCATGAGCTGAAGCGCGTGCAGAAGGAACTCCGACTCCAACTCAGGGCGGCGAAGGAGCAGTACAGGAGAAAGCTGGAGCAGAAGTTGCAGAATAACAGCATGAAGGAAGTGTGGGATGGGATGAAGATCATCACTGGCTGCAGCTTGAAGCGGGGTACCACCATTGAGAGAGACGTGAAGAGAGCAAACCAAATGAACAACTTTTTTAACAGGTTTGACCACCCTAACCCACTCTCACTCTCACCTCGGAGTACTGCACCCTCCACACATCCTTCTGCTGATACCAGCATAGGAAAAACATCCCCACCCATAATAACAACAGCGCAAGTGAGCAGAGAGCTGAGGAGACTTCGTGCCAGCAAAGCAGCGGGTCCAGATGGAGTATCGCCACGACTGCTGAAGGTCTGTGCATCGGAGCTGGGGGGTCCTCTACAGCGCATCTTCAACCTGAGCCTGGAACAGGGGAGAGTCCCGAGGCTTTGGAAAACATCTTGTATCACCCCAGTCCCAAAGGTATCACGTCCTAGTGAGCTGAATGACTTTCGGCCTGTTGCTCTGACATCACATGTGATGAAGACCATGGAGAGGCTGCTGCTTCACCACCTTAGGCCACAGGTTCAACACGCCCTTGACCCTCTGCAGTTTGCATATCAGGAGAAGGTGGGAGCGGAAGATGCCATCATCTATATGCTACACCGATCCCTCTCTCACTTGGACAGAGGCAGTGGTGCTGTAAGAATTATGTTTCTAGACTTCTCTAGCGCCTTCAACACAATCCAACCTCTGCTCCTTAGGGACAAGCTGACAGAGATGGGATTAGATTCATACCTAGTGGCATGGATCGTGGACTATCTTAAAGACAGACCTCAGTATGTGCGTCTTGGGAACTGCACGTCTGACATTGTGGTCAGCAACACAGGAGCGCCACAAGGGACTGTACTTTCTCCGGTCCTGTTCAGCCTATATACATCGGACTTCCAATACAACTCGGAGTCCTGCCATGTGCAAAAGTTCGCTGATGACACTGCTATCGTGGGCTGTATCAGGAATGGGCTGGAGGAGGAGTATAGGGACCTAATCAATGACTTTGTTAAATGGTCCGACTCAAACCACCTACACCTGAACACCAGCAAAACCAAGGAGCTGGTGGTGGATTTTAGGAGGCCCAGACCCCTCATAGACCCAGTGATCATCAAAGGTGACTGTGTGCAGATGGTGCAGACCTATAAATACCTGGGAGTGCAGCTGGATGATAAATTAGACTGGACTGCCAATACTGATGCGCTGTGCAAGAAAGGACAAAGCCGGTTATACTTCCTTAGAAGGCTGGCTTCCTTCAACATCTGCAATAAGATGCTGCAGATGTTCTATCAAACAGTTGTGGCGAGCGCCCTCTTCTACGAAGTGGTGTGCTGGGGAGGCAGCATTAAGAGGAAAGACGCCTCGCGCCTGGACAAACTGGTGAGGAAGGCAGGCTCTATTGTTGGCATGGAGCTGGACAGTTTAACATCTGTGGCAGAGCGAAGGGCGCTCAGCAGGCTCCTATCAATTATGGAGAATCCACTAAATAATGTCATCTCCAGACAGAAGAGCAGCTTCAGCGACAGACTGCTGTCACTGTCCTGCTCCACAGACAGATTGAGGAGATCGTTCCTCCCCCAAACTATGCGACTCTTTAATTCCACCAGGGGGGGTAAACGTTAATATTTAACATTATACATAGTTATTGTCTGTTTTTTTCACCTGCACTGTTATCATTCTTTAATTTAATATTATTTATTGTATCAGTATGCTGCTGCTGAAGAATGTGAATTTCCCATTGGGATTAATAAAGTATCTATCTATCTATCTAAAGGCAAAGACATTTTTGTAATGACGTCAGACACATTCTCACACTGGTAAATTCAGCCCTTCTCAGTTACAAGGTCTAGCAGCACTAGGATTTGATTCAACCCACCACTTTTTATGCAAGTCTTTGCAGGGCACACTCACACGTGGCAAACTTAGAAACTCCAATTAGCATGCACATGTTTGAGGGGGGAAAGTGCGCATTCTCCATGCAGATGGTACCCAGGCTGGGATTTGTTATCCAGAATAGTTGAGCAGTAATCCTATCCACTGTGCTCCCTATAGACTACTGATTAATATACAGTACATCTTCTTTATACAATATAAAAGTTTGCTTGTTCCCTTAGCAAAGGCCCTAGTAATGAGAGAACTTAATTAGTCAAATGTAGATCAACAATTTAAACAGATCAGTAACAAGGTGCTGGATGCTCCAATAATTCTGACATTTCTCACTTTTGTATCAAGCCTAAATACAGTGCATCCGGAAAGTAGTCACAGTGCATCACTTTTCCACATTTTGTTATGTTACAGCCTTATTCCAAAATGGATTAAATTTTTTCTTTCAGAATTCTACACACAACAAACACCCCATAATGACAATGTGAAAAAAGTTTACTTGAGATTTTTGCAAATTTATTAAAAATAAAAAAATGGAGAAAGCACATGTACATAAGTATTCACAGCCTTTGCCATGAAGCTCAAAATTGAGCTCAGGTGCATCCTGTTTCCCCTGATCATCCTTGAGATGTTTCTGCAGCTTAATTGGAGTCCACCTGTGGTAAATTCAGTTGATCGGACATGATTTGGAAAGGTACACACCTGTCTATATAAGGTCCCACAGTTGACAGTTCATGTCGGAGCACAAACCAAGCATGAAGTCAAAGGAATTGTCTCGAGGCACGTATCTGGGGAAGGTTACAGAAAAATTTCTGCTGCTTTGAAGGTCCCAATGAGCACAGTGACCTCCATCATCCGTAAGTGGAAGAAGTTCAAAACCACCAGGACTCTTCCTAGAGCTGGCTGGCCATCTAAACTGAGCGATTGGGGGGGAGAAGGGCCTTAGTCAGGGAGGTGACCAAGAATCCGAAGGTCACTCTGTCAGAGCTCCAGAGGTCCTCTGTGGAGAGAGGAGAACCTTCCAGAAGGACAACCATCTCTGCAGCAATCCACCAATCAGGCCTGTATGGTAGAGTGGCCAGACGGAAGCCACTCCTTAGTAAAAGGCACATGGCAGCCCGCCTGGAGTTTGCCAAAAGGCACCTGAAGGACTCTCGGACCATGAGAAAGAAAATTCTCTGGTCTGATGAGACAAAGATTGAACTCTTTGGTGTGAATGCCAGGCACCGCTCATCACCAGGCCAATACCATCGCTACAGTGAAGCATGGTGGTGGCAGCATCATGCTGTGGGGATGTTTTTCAGTGGCAGGGACTGGGAGACTAGTCAGGATAAAGGGAAAGATGACTGCAGCAATGTACAGAGACATCCTGAATGAAAACCTGCTCCAGAGCGCTCTTGACCTCAGACTGGGGTGACGGTTCATCTTTCAGCAGGACAACGACCCTAAGCACACCGCCAAGATATCAAAGGAGTGGCTTCAGGACAACTCTGTGAATGTCCTTGAGTGGCCCAGCCAGAGCCCAGACTTGAATCCGATTTAGTATCTCTGGAGAGATCTTAAAATGGCTGTGCACCGATGCTTCCCATCCAACCTGATGGAGCTTGAGAGGTGCTACAAAGAGGAATGGGCGAAACTGGCCAAGGATAGGTGTGCCAAGCTTGTGGCATCATATTCAAAAAGACTTGAGGCTGTAATTGCTGCCAAAGGTGCATCGACAAAGTATTGAGCAAAGGCTGTGAATACTTATGTACATGTGATTTCTCGGTTTTTTTATTTTTAATAGATTTGCAAAAACCTCAAGTAAACTTTTTTTCACGTTATTATGGGGTGTTGTGTGTAGAATTCTGAGGAAAAAAAATGAATTTAATCCATTTTGGAATAAGGCTGTAACATAACAAAATGTGGAAAAAGTGATGCGCTGTGAATACTTTCCGGATGCACTGTAAACAGCCTGGGATTCCTAATTAACCCAAAGAAAAGCCATAGTCCATATGGAGATGTTGGAGTGTTGCAGTTCTTCTGTACATCATTATTCTGGTTAACAGCTTGAGGATCCTGATCTAAGCAGTACAACTTTGCACCAGTGCTTTTGTATTTAGCAAATTGTAATAAAGATGCATAACCCTGCATGTTCTGCTGGGCTTCAAATATTAGCCATGGCCCAGAAAATTAATTAGTTGGTTCTCTGCTTTTTCTGCTTACTGTACTTCCATTGATATGTTTTTAATTCATGTTGTTTCTAGGACAGAAAACTGAGGGCACAAAGCTTTTACTGGTTAGCTCCATGTGCAAAGCAGGAACCAAGCTTGACAGAGCACAAGTGAGTGACAACTTGAAATAGTAATGCAAAGTGTAACTTGGTAACTACAGTACTGACTAAGGTTATACTGTATATAGCACAGGTATCCATTCATGTATCCATTTAGATGTTCTGCCCAATTCAGGGCTTCAGTGAAGAGGGTGCCCATCAACTTGTGAGGAGCTGATGCCACTATCAAGGCACCACTGAATTCAGGTAGCAACACTGGAAAGCTCATGGTAGGGAACCCTCATGGATACTCTGACAATTGGAGAGTTGCATCAGGCCAGTGTATATTCACCAGCTAATTAAAATGGATTAAGTTTACATCTACACTGTCCTCCACAATATTTGGGAGAAAAACACATCTTTCCTTGATTTACGTCTCTGCTCCAAAGTTTAAAATTACAAAAATGTAAACAATTCAGACTTTCATTGAAAGGCATTTGCATACCTGTGGAAATATTCTACATGGTCCCCCCATTTTAGGGCACCATAATGCGTTTGACAATTGGTGTCACGGATGTTTCTTTGTGATTCCTCAGGTGTGTTTCATTGCTTCATAATGCCATTGTTAAACATGAGGACAAGAGCTCTGCCAATGAAAATCAAAGAAGCCATTATGAAGCTGTAAAACAAGAATAAAACCATTAGAGACATTGGTTAAACCTTAGGATTACCTAAATCAACTGTCTGGAATACCATTAAAATGAAAGAACGCACTGGTAAGTTCAGTAATCTCAAAGGGACTGGTATGCCAAGGAAGAACTTGACTACTGATGACAGAAGAATCCTCACTATGATAAAGAAAAAACCCAAACTCCTGTCTGACAGATCAGAAACCGTCTTCAGGAGGCAGATGTGTGTGTGTGTTGGAGGCGATTATCCTCAGAAGACTTCATGAACAGAAATACAGAGGCCACACTGCAAGATGCAAACCACTAGTTAGCCACAAAAACAAGATGGCCATATTACAGTCTGTGAAAAAGTACTTAAAAGTTCCTGCAGCATTCTGGAAAAAGTTCTTGTGCACAGATAAGACAAATGCAGTAAACTCCCAATCAAAAAAATTCCAGTTTTCACACACAGATAATTAATGGAAAATTGCATTTAAACAATTTGTCTTTTCACACTTGCACATTTTTTTTTTGTTCTTTATTTCACCTTATACAATTTCTTGCATTTGGAATTTGTTAGTTTTCGCATACCCCTTGGGGTCAGAGCATAGGGTCAGCCATTGTACAGCACCCCTGGAGCAATTACAGGATAATGTTTCTGACCTACCAAATGAGCAAGGACAGTCTGACCCTTCTGATGATTGTTAGTTTTGACAGTATTACTGTAAAAGATCGCTTAAAGATGCCAAGGAGCATTCCTGCTACGTTAAGACCAATCTTTAAAACACACTTGAGTTATAACACTTTATCTAATTATGCTCCATCACTTTTATTTAATGGTATCAGTATTATGGACAAGCAATTTAATAATGATTTTATTACAAAAGTTTTAATCTCAGATCAAAGCACTTCAAGAGCTTACATGAAGTTTGAAGTTTCATACCCCAAATTAAATGTGAATAATATGTGGATCTTCTCTTGTAAATGTTTGTTCTCGGTAAAGTCAAGGAAATTCGCTTTAAATTAAAACTTATTCTTATTATCTTTGTAACGGTTGGCTAAGCAAAATTTCTAATAACGTGTCTCCTTTAAGTTCATTCTATGAAAAAGAAGACAAAAACCTTTCACCATTTATTTTAGTCAGAGGTTGCTGCTCTGCTGTTTGTATGTTTTTATACAGATCATTGAAAGTATGATTTTTATTTTGGAAAGCAGTTATATCAGTTTTGATAACACTTTAAAGTTACTTTGTCTCTGGAGAAAATATCATAGTCACAAAGCCAGAGCCACAAACCCAAAGCCTAACTTTAGACTGTTCTTTTGTGATGCTGAATCCCTCTGTATGTTTATAAAAACAATGACAAGGCCAAAAAACAGCAAAGCTGGCAAATCATATTCTTCACTTAAAATCAAAAAGTCAGGAACAACCCCTAAAGGGGAAAATAATCTATCACAGAACATTCTACAAAGCTACATTCACTCACTAATGGCTGTTATTTAACACTTGACCTAACAGCATATCTAGGTGTAATGTGGGCAAAATGGATTCAGAAAATGGATGGATGTGTTTTGTATTTGTTAATGCACTATGGGAATGTCAATATTTAAGCAGTGTTATGTGGAGTGTGCAAGCTCTCCCAGTGACTGCATGGGGTTCCTCCCACACTCCAAAGACATGCTGGTGAGGTGAATTGGCGACATTAATACAATCGGCCCGGTATGTGTGTGTTCGGCCTGCGATGGACTGGCGTCCTGTCCAGGGTTTGTTCCTACCTATGCTAACTTGGATAGGCTCCAGCAGACCCCCGCGACCCTGTTCAGGAATAAGAGGGTTAGAAATTTTAATTTTTTTATCGTTTGTTTTTTCGGCAATTGTTAATTTTCATTGTTGTATATGTATTTTTGCTCTTATACACAATGTCGCCAGTTAAGCTAACACTCATGTCGTTGTTACATTAATTCCAAATTAAAAGTGATTTTTTTTTGGAATTTAACTAACTGAAATAATCAGTGACTGCCTTTCACGCGCTTATGACAAATATGAATTATGTTTCGAATAAACAAAAAAAGTATTAACTTGTAATGGAGAGACACATTATTATGTAGGTTATCGTTATTACGCTATCGCTGAAAACGAAATGCTTTATTGAAGAAATACATAGTCGGACTAAACTGTACCGAGAAATCGTAATTTGCACAAGCAAAGACGCAGCACTCTATGAAAGACACGCAGTGTAATAATCCGATAAACTCGAATAAAAAAAATCATTGTTTAGTAAAGTTCATTTGACTGTGGAACCTTTATTCATGAGCCATTACAACTAATTACTATGCACTCACTCCATAAATACTCTCCTGCTGAATTTGTATGAAATGAATCGGTAAACTATCAGTCGTGAAGACAATTGTTCCGCATTCGGGCACCGTTAATTCTCGCGTGATTTCCTTTGCGTAACCTCCAGTACGGGGAGGTTTGGGTGGTCACGTTGTCAGAGTGAGAAAGAGAGGTTTGGGGCGGGACTGGAACTGGGACTTCGGCGTAAGTTCCGATCCAAGTCACTGTGACTGTAATGACCGTGCAGGTCTGTGGCAGTCTTATCTCAGTAAACCTTGCAAGTCTGCAAGTGACGTGGAATACGTGACCGACAGCTGCGCTGCGTTGTAACGTCAGAGGTGGTCACAATAACGAATCTCGAGGTCCTCGAGCCGGCCAGGCAACAGGAGTCGTTTGACTGGAACATTGGCATGTCTTAAGTAGTGACAATCAGGTGAGTTTTTTCCCCCCAAACAATTCACGACAACCGTTCAAGTTTCAGGGGTAGTCTAAGCACTATTAAGTCGCTTAGGATACTGTGTTAACAGACACACGCTTCTCGCACCTCAGTTTTGACATTTGAGTTGTTGTGGCGATGATGCGAGGCTTTTGGGCTGAAGCGAATGTTTTCTTCAACGCATGAAAGAAGAGGTCTTGGCTCCAGTGTTCTAAAAGCAAATGTTAGGAAAGTTGTTTCTATGACGTCGTGAGTTATCGATGAACACAACTACATCCCCTGGTCTGTTTGCGAGTCTGTATTCATGCAAACTTAGCAGCTAAACAAAGATAACGTGTTTGGCACCGAATCGGTTCGTCGTGTACTGCTGGCTGGCACATAAAATGTACGACACGACTTTAAATTACTATTGTAACCACGACTGCCTTTTAACATTTTCGGCATGTTGTCGAGCACGTTCAGTTGCAATATTAAAATACTGCGCGAAAGACCCACGTTTTCTACGCCTAATGTAGAATGTCCTGAAAGTAGCAGTAATGTGTTCTGTATTGCCGGCTTTGTCTTTTTCGTTTCCTTAACCCGTTTCTTCTTCATCGCTGTTGTCTATTACGCACACATAGATATGTTTCGTCTTAATACTTGGACTGAAATGTGACTTTGCAAAGCGTATTGTGAGGTAGGTTCCACAAATTTGTAAAACATTCTCGTTATAGGTCTTATAGCACAGCAGCATGAATTGATTGGTTTTGCTTAGGACTTGAAAAGTGAAATATTCAACAAGAAATGATTGTGCAGGATTTCCATGCTATGCATAGATTGAATAATAGTACAGTATACTGAATTAATAGTACTAGTATCTCCAGATGTTCTGGATAGTGAATTAGAATTGGTATGGTCTGATTAAAGGTTCACCTTGATGTACTGGTGCCACATCCAGGACTAATTCCTGCCTATGGCTTAATGATGCTCACCTAAACCTTGAATTGGCTCAGTGGATTCAGAAAACATGTGCTTTATAAGTATGTAAATACTTAGAACTACCACAGAAAACCAAGTGTTAAATATTTTTATTCATCTCAAGGATCTGAGGGTGGCATAGTAACAAAGCTGATGTCATTGTCGTCTTAAAGCTTCAGGAGACTGGGGTTTGAATTCTGGCACTGCTATTGCTTATGCAGAATTTGCATATTGTCCTTTTGCCTGCATGGATTTTCCTTTGGTTTTCCTCTCACATCCCAAAGATGTACAACTTACACAGCATTCAGTACTTGTGTCTTTATACTGGTACTGGTGTCCAGTCCGAGACAGGCTTCCTCGGTGCCTGGAGTCGGATAAATGAGTTCAGAAAATGACTTTATAAATGGACATTGTATTGCAGTCATAAATGACTTGCAGTAATGTAAAATAAACATTGATGGTTGTCTTTTAACTTTCTTTAAGCATCAACTGCATGGTATATGTTTGCTTTTTTTTTACTATTTTAAGTTTTAAAATTGTGTTTAACATGTAGATAAATTACATAAATTAGTTATTGAAATGTCATTGGTTAAGTGGTACAATAATGGTTTTTAAAACTCACTAAATGATTGATTATTTTATACAGCAGCTTTCATGGCAAGCATCATTATAGCACATTTTTACTTGGAATAGTGAGGCAAAATTTATATGAAACTTTTCCACTAACAGAAGAAACCCATCAAGAACCTGCATGGCCCACTTATTTCTTCCATCTTCTGTGGTAGTTGTCTACAGTATATGCAGTACTTCATACAGTATTATATCCAACTTGTTCTAAATAATAACTTTAAGTGCTTGAACTTCATTTGTGTTCACATTTTGGTGCTCATCTTACTGTATTTTAAAGAAAAAAAGCAACTACTGGAAAAAAACTGGGGTAATTGCTTAAAACAGTGAATAGAATAATGGTGCTTCCAGTACAGTCTTCTCTTTTGAATGGTGATTCAAGTTTAGAGGATTCCTTAGCTGTATTGTTACTGTGACCTCCTTAGTCATTTCCCAGATGTAAGTTTTATATAAAGTGAAAAGAAGTTTTTTTAACAAAGCTGAATAGAAACAAAACAGGAATTGCCTGGTTCTCAATTCTAGTGGAAAACAAAAGAATTTTTTTAACCAGTTTACTAGTCACTCTTCTTCATGCTGTGCACTGAAACGTAAGACACCTTTGCAACTCTTTAGCTGTTTGTCACACTTGTAAGATATCAAAAAGATTGTCAAAAAAATAATAAATAAACAATGTGGGGTTCACTAGGAACCAGAAAACATCTTGGACGTCAGTAAAAAAAATCAGAAAGAAACCCGAGGTGGGAGGCTTCAATGGATGGATATGTTTTGTGTTACTTGATGTGATATGGTTATACCCGTATTTAAGCAGTGTTATCTGTTCCAGAATGTACTATATAAGAAAGTCTTTGGAGTTTGTAAAACTCTGTTGTGTATTGGTGGTTAGAATTTGGTGTTGATATCCTAATTTGAATTTCTTATCTGTTGAAAGAAAATGAGCAACACACTAGCTTCATTGTACCTGTGAATCCCCAGCTTTAAGCATATAAAGTGATGCTTGTTACATCCAGTTAGTTTAATTTTCATGCTGTCTGTGAAACGGCTAAGGACATCAAATCTATTTAAGCTGTCTTGCCTTTTTACTTATTCTTAATTATGACTATGGGCTTGGGTTTGTTCGGCTCATAATACCTTTATGACATCTGCATTGATATGAATGGTAAAAAAGCTGAATGCTAAATTACATTAATGCGATCTCTTTTAATTTCTTTTTGTTGAAATATAGTTCTGTTATTTCATTTTGTTTTTAATATATGTGCTTGTTCTGTATTTTTATGCATATATTACTACTGGTATTATTGTGGTTTTCATACCCCACATTTTCTCAATTTCTATTTCTTTATATTTGGAGAGTTTTTCTGTAGTTTTTAGAGAGGTGTTCTTTTAGTGGGGACAGACATGTTGATGAGCAGACCAGATCTCTCCTGGTCCTTTACTACTATATTGGGGCTGTTGGTCTTGATTTCTTTATCAGTTTGTATTTGCATCTCCCATAATATAGTTGCCTCATCATTTTCAGTTACCGTTGACTGCTCATGTTCGTAACATTTTCCTTTGACTTGGATGTTATAGTGTTTTCATATTGCTCAGTGGAGGTATGCTGCTCCTTTGTTATGTATTGCATTTTGGCTAATTCTGAGCCGCCAGGGACTAGATGGTCTATTGTCTGTTCTTGTTTGTTGCATATCCTACACATCGGGTTAGTGCTGTCTATGTTTTGTACCTAATACTTGTATGCAAAATTTGGTTGACCTAAGTGAAAGCGTACTTAAGTTATTGTGTTTACATACACGCAGACAGACAGACAGACATAATTCTAAAAATGGTATTTTTGGACTCGGGGAGGTCTCAAGACATCTAGACTCATCAATACCTCGAAATGGAATTTTTGAAGGATTCCAGTACTTTCCCTATACTTCATAAACGAGAAAGCTAGTGAGGTCTAAAACATTGAGATTCATCAAAATCTTGACATCAAATCTTTGGATGACTACAATACTTTCCCTATATTTCGTATACGAGAAAGTAATAAGATGTATCCAGTGAGATGTATAGTAGTAGTAGTAGTATTGCCACATGTGCAGAGTACAGAAAAATTCTTACTTGCATGTATGTCCAAGCAACATGTAAAACTCCTATGATAAATCAGAATTTAATCAAAAGACAAACTTACCTGATGTACTCCTTATACCTGTTTTTCATAGTGCCTACTGTGAGACGTGCAATATACAATAGAAGAAATATTTTTAAAAAATATATTAAAAATTACTATTTGCAAACCACAAACTGAAAACAGGAAAACAAAAGATGGGCAGCGTGGTGGCACAGTGGTCCGCACAGTTGCCTCTCAGATATAGCACCATGGGTACAAGTGACATGCCTGGTCTGTGTCTATGTGGAGTGTGCATTATTATATTCTTCATGTTCTTGATGGACCTGAGTGGTGTTTATACCCCATCTCCAAAGACATGTAAAGTAGGCTAATCAGTGACTACAGTGTGGCCAGGTTGTAATTCAAACTGCTGTTCATTGTTTAAGGTCTGGTAATATAACAAGGTAGAAAATAGTTAGCGTAAGTAGGTAAAAGCATTAATTAGTATGACATGTCTGGTAGATTTTTCTTTTTTGTCTGCTAAAGACAAAAAAAGATGTCTTCTTCAGCACTTATATTTCTGGTAAATCTGATCACTCAATTCTGATATAGTGTGGCCGTTTTCAGAGGTTTTCTCTAAATAATTTTCACTCAGTCATTTGGAAACCGTTCTAATCATTGAACTTATATAAGTTGAAAGAGCCTGCCAGTTATGAAGTTCTGCTGGTCTGTATTGAGAGTTGTCACTTGAAACATTCTTTGTCAGCATGAAGCATTAACACGATTCAAGAACACCACATTTGTTGATATTAATGCAGTTGTAAGTACAGTAGTTTTTTGTTTTTTTTGTATGCACAAGTAGGTCATACTGTAGTCACTCATTCAGTGTCTTAATCCACAAATAGTTAACATTCCTGTCTGTTGTTTGCAGGCAACTGGGCAGTTTGCACCATGGATTACTAGAATTTCTTTTTGCAATGTATCTATTTGGAGGGGGTACAATATCCCATCCATCCCTCTAACACTCTTAACCAGTTCAGGTGTGTTAGGAGTCCATGGCTGACCTGGCAGCATTGGGAGTAAAGCAGAAACCAGCCCAGGATGGAGTCCTTGGTTTATCTCGGGGCATACTGTTTCATTATTTTGTGATGTGAACTATCATTGATTCACTGAGAACAAAAATTCAGGAATTTGTTTTATTGTTTTGATTCACTGAGGACAAGAATTTAGGAATGTGTTTTTTTGTTTGGCATTTTACACATATGCATTTATTTTACCCATTTTGTTAAAAATATAACGGAAGTCATTGTTTCCTCCTTTAAATGGTGCACTGGGCTCTTTATTCTGTCTTGTGAGAAGAGAAATAGCCTGCAAATAGTTTTATTTGTGTGAAGAAGAGATGTGGCAAACCCTAATACTGGCATACGTACAAATATTTCCATAACAAACAAACGTCCCTGCTTTTTTTTTTTTACTGCTTTTCTCTCTTCATGTATTTCCATATTTTGTGATTCATCAATGATAACAAAATTCCAGTATTAGTGTTTATGTATTATAATACAAAATTCAGGAAGCTTGGTGGTGCAGTGATTAGTTCTGTGACTTGCAGATGTAGCATCCTGGATTTGAGCTTCATGTCTTGTCATTGTTTACATGTTTTTTCTTTTCTTTTTTTATATAGTACAGTTTTCGTTCCCAAAATCTACACAGATTAGGTAATTGACAATTCCATGTGAGTGTGTGCATTTGTGGGCCCTGCAGTGGTGTCATGTTACATGTGATAGCAGATGTTTTTTGAGGTAGGGTAGTTATACTCACCACTAATGTTGGCACCAGAGAGTGATAAAGGGTTGCATGTTGATTAGCACACACAAGTAAGAATTTTAGTGTGTTTTGTACACATTACAATGCTTGGACTATAAACATATTTTTATTTTGATATGTTTATTTTCTGCATCATTCTCTGATTACTTTATATTAAAGAGTAACTTTCATAGTGCTACAGAAACATATTACAGTATATGAGGTACTGCACTGTTGCTGCTTTAATCCATTTATGTAATTCAGCCTCCTAAATTATACTAATGATATTTTTTGAGAACATGTGCCTTTTAGCCCCAGGTTGCCTGTCAGCTTTTTTGTCCTGTTAATCATCTTAAGATGACATTTAAAGATCTGTAAACTGTTTTGCACAACACCATGATGCTTCCTCTTTCAGCCATAGTCATGTGCCGTTTCTCCAATGTAAGAATGAATCATATAAATTTTCAGCCGTTGTAAAAATTATTCAACTTTCTTAGTCTTGTTCATATAATATGTTTGCCTATACTGTTTGCTATAAAATAGAATAATAAGGAATTTGCTTTGGATTTTTTCACTTTGTAGAGTTATATAATATCAAAGTGAAAAATGAGAGCTCTTTACGTTATACCCAAAAAGTAGTGGTAAGTAATTCATTACACAATTGTTTAACTCATTCTAAATGTATACTCCCATTACCATATTATTCTGTCAAATTCAGTTTGCTAAATGCCCCATTCAGCAGTACCCAGTACCCATCTTCTTGCCTTACCCCATTTTAGTCTGATTTGTCTTACTTAAGGTCCCATTTATCAAAATCATTACTTTTAATTTTATTTTGTAAATAATATCCATCATTCTTTTCAGTATTTTTGATATTAATTTTCTGAAAGATTTTTATACATCACTACCACCTGAGTGCATCACATAGTGCAAGGAAAAGATATTTTATTCCAACAAAGATAGGGATATCATTTATGATGACACATTTACTTTAAGTCAGTGCAAGTGCCATCACATTGGCACAGCAATGGAAATCAAATGGGAAAGGCTGGGAAACAATAAATGAAGGAGTTTGCTTTGATTACAAATAAGTTATAATAACAGATTCCATAGAAACAGGGTTTCATTCCAGCCCGCTTGTTACTTAGTAGCCAGTTACTTCTTCTAATGGAACGGGCTTTTTGTACCTCGGTGTTAACAGATTTGCTTTTAAGATGCAGAACCTTTTTTTTTTTTTCTTAGCTAGCAGCCAAACGGTAATGGGATGCAAACTCTAAAAACAGATGCCCAGCTAATTGAATTCCCTTTGTTTCTGATTCAATAAAATATTTGAAAAGAAAATAGAGAGGGTCTTTGATTATGATACAGTAGTGAATAAAGGTCTGCCATGGTGCGCAGAATAGTTTGAATGGGACTCTTGGGAGGGGAAAAAGAAAGTCAACCATTTTGGAAACAGTTATGGTGTGACAGAGTAAGTGCACTAAGAAGTCATAGGTTTATGTGACATATTTTATTAACAATGAGAATTAGTCTGTAATTAATGGCTGGAATGAAAACCAGCACTGGCTTTGTCCCTTTAAAATTTGAAACTGGTTTGGCTTTTCAAATATATTTAGCTTTTGTAGGAAGTTGGGGTTATAGCAGCAGTGTTTTTTGCTAGAAGCAGCTACAGTATAAGGCATAATAAGACTTACATGCATCCATTTTGTCCTTCCAAATGCAGTCTTCCTAATTTAAAGCATCTAAAGATATGGATAGAGAGAGAGATATACAGATGTTGACAAATTTGTTGGCATCCTTACAACTCAGTGAAAAAGTGCTGTATTCCACCTGAAAAGTGATTATATGAAAAATTGGCCTATTTATACCTGCATGCTTTTGACATCTCATTGAGTAAAGCAGAGCAAGTATGAAAAGAGATCAAGTAATGATTATACTATAAATACTGTATATTCTAAAATGGAGTGGATACATTTGTTGGTACCCCTGGAAAAGATCATAAATAATTGCATTTGAATGATTTTTCAAACTAGCTGTATTCTTTATTTGGCATCACTCATGTCTCTAATCATACAATTAGTCAGCTAGCCTATTTAAATGTAGAATAGTACTCGGTCTGCTTTTTGTTATCCTCCATCATGTGTCAAAGTACAGAGTTGTTTGAGGAAATAGAGAAAAATGTAGACAAGCATGTTAAAGGCAAAGGCCATAAGAACATCTCCAAGCAGCTTGATGTTCCTGTGACAACAGCTGCAATATTATTAAGATGTTTAAGGTCCATAGGACAGTAGCCAACCTCCCTGGATTTGGCCACAAGAGGAAAATCAACCCCAGAATGGGCAGAAGGATAGTGAGAATGGTAGAAAAAAGTCAAGGATATCTCCCAAAGAGATACTAGCTGAACTCCCAAGGTCAAGGTCCATCAGTGTGTGATCACACTATCCATCACTTTTTAAGTGACAGTGGGGCTCAGTGGAACATGATCCTGGAGGACATTTCACTGTTGATTGACAAACATAACAAAAGCCAGACTGGAATTTGATAAAATGCACATTGACAAGCCACAATTTTTCTGGGAGAATGTGCTTGGGACAGATTGGCTTTTTGGCATGTCACATCAGCTCTATGTCAAAAGACAAAAAAATAAAGAAGAACACCATACCTATTGTTAAACATAGAGAAGGCTTAGTTATGTGTCAGATTGCTTTGCTGGCTCTGGCAGAATGTTGCTTGAGTCAGTGCAGGGAACAGTGAAATCTCAAAACTATGTTCTTCAGATATTCTGGAGCACAACATGCTGCCCAGTGTGAGAAAGCTCTGTCTCAGATCATGGATCCCCAACAGGAAAATGAAACAAAACACATAGCTAAAACCACCCAAGAATAGCTAAGAACAAAACATCAGACTATTCTGAAGTGGCCTTCTATGAGCCCTGATATGAATCCTATTGAACATCTATGGAAAGAATTGAAATATGCAGTCAAATCTGTCATAGCAGTTTGCTTAGGACAGGTGGGCCAAACTACCTCTTGACAGGAGCAGCCCAAGGAAGTGATTGCTTCTAAAGTTTGTGCAGCAAAATATTAGGTTATGGTTCCCATCATTTCTGTCCATGGCATTTCCATTTGTGTTATTATTTGAAATATTAATTTGAATCAAAATAAGCAAAGTCTGATTTTTGTTAAATATGGAATAAATAATGATGGATACCAGTTACTTTTGTCAGTTTCAGGTTACTTCAGAGACAATTGTGGGTTCTTCTGTTTTTGTGCAGGGATACCAACAAATTGTCCATGTCTGTGGATACATTTCTTGAAAACCTTTCATTTAGTGTTTTTTTTTTTCTTATAATATTTAGCCTTTTGTTTTTGTTTTTTTTTTTTTTTTTTTTGCAATGATTGCAGCTTTTATCAGATATTTTTTTGACCATTTCCTGTTTACATTTTCTGAAAAGAAAAAAAATTATTTAATTAAAGTGCTTTGTAGAGTAAAAATATTTTTTCTTTTTTTGTTTGGGAAAAAAATAATCATTTTGGTTTTTTGATTTATCTACCTAGTCATTTCTTCTTCCCCAAATCCATGTTTTTCCAGACTATATATATTAATAGTAATAATAATACATTTTATTTATTCAAGGACACCGACCAATAGATAAGAATCACATTATAAACTAAACTAAAAATACAAAGAAATATAAAAAAGTTAAAATCGGACAGAGCAATTTAATCAAAGAGAAAAATTCTAATTTTGTTTTATCTTTCTTTGCTTATTATCATTTTTTTTCTGATCAGTTTTGTTCTACCATTTTCTGGGAAATTGTACAATGTTTTAGTAAGTCAAGTCATTGCCCCTCTAATTAGCGCCTGTTTCACATAGGGGAGCTCATTTGTTATTGTACTGGATATAACTTTAAACTAACTTTTATAAAGTACCAGTAAACCCCCGATTCTCTAAAGAATCGCAAATCCAAGAATGGCAATTACAGTGGTGTGAAAAACTATTTGCCCCCTTCCTGATTTCTTATTCTTTTGCATGTTTGGCACACAAAATGTTTCTGATCATCAAACACATTTAACCATTAGTCAAATATAACACAAGTAAACACAAAATGCAGTTTGTAAATGGTGGTTTTTATTATTTAGGGAGAAAAAAAAATCCAAACCTACATGGCCCTGTGTGAAAAAGTAATTGCCCCCTGAACCTAATAACTGGTTGGGCCACCCTTAGCAGCAATAACTGCAATCAAGCGTTTGCGATAACTTGCAATGAGTCTTTTACAGCGCTCTGGAGGAATTTTGGCCCACTCATCTTTGCAAAATTGTTGTAATTCAGCTTTATTTGAGGGTTTTCTAGCATGAACCGCCTTTTTAAGGTCATGCCATAGCATCTCAATTGGATTCAGGTCAGGACTTTGACTAGGCCACTCCAAAGTCTTCATTTTGTTTTTCTTCAGCCATTCAGAGGTGGATTTGCTGGTGTGTTTTGGGTCATTGTCCTGTTGCAGCACCCAAGATCGTTTCAGCTTGAGTTGACGAACAGATGGCCGGACATTCTCCTTCAGGATTTTTTGGTAGACAGTAGAATTCATGGTTCCATCTATCACAGCAAGCCTTCCAGGTCCTGAAGCAGCAAAACAACCCCAGACCATCACACTACCACCACCATATTTTACTGTTGGTATGATGTTCTTTTTCTGAAATGCTGTGTTCCTTTTACGCCAGATGTAACGGGACATTTGCCTTCCAAAAAGTTCAACTTTTGTCTCATCAGTCCACAAGGTATTTTCCCAAAAGTCTTGGCAATCATTGAGATGTTTCTTAGCAAAATTGAGACGAGCCCTAATGTTCTTTTTGCTTAACAGTGGTTTGCGTCTTGGAAATCTGCCATGCAGGCCGTTTTTGCCCAGTCTCTTTCTTATGGTGGAGTCGTGAACACTGACCTTAATTGAGGCAAGTGAGGCCTGCAGTTCTTTAGACGTTGTCCTGGGGTCTTTTGTGACCTCTCGGATGAGTCGTCTCTGCGCTCTTGGGGTAATTTTGGTCGGCCGGCCACTCCTGGGAAGGTTCACCACTGTTCCATGTTTTTGCCATTTGTGGATAATGGCTGTCACTGTGGTTCACTGGAGTCCAAAGCTTTAGAAATGGCTTTATAACCTTTACCAGACTGATAGATCTCAATTACTTCTGTTCTCATTTGTTCCTGAATTTCTTTGGATCTTGGCATGATGTCTAGCTTTTGGTCTACTTCTCTGTGTCAGGCAGCTCCTATTTAAGTGATTTCTTGATTGAAACAGGTGTGGCAGTAATCAGGCCTGGGGGTGGCTACGGAAATTGAACTCAGGTGTGATACACCACAGTTAGGTTATTTTTTAACAAGGGGGCAATTACTTTTTCACACAGGGCCATGTAGGTTTGGATTTTTTTTCTCCCTAAATAATAAAAACCATCATTTAAAAACTGCATTTTGTGTTTACTTGTGTTATATTTGACTAATGGTGAAATGTGTTTGATGATCAGAAACATTTTGTGTGACAAACATGCAAAAGAATAAGAAATCAGAAAGGGGGCAAATAGTTTTTCACACCACTGTACTTTCTGTTCCCTCCAAACTTTGTAGGGATGTAAGATCATGGAGGGTGGGCGCGTCCTGGGAAAGTTTTCATTTAATGAAATAAATATATTTGCAGTAAAGGTGTTTCTTTTTGGAGTCATGACTCGTTTGGTTCTGGTGTTTCAGAAGCGCGTTGTAGGTGCCTTCGTTCATTGTTTTTATCCATGCAGTCTCGTTTTTGTTTTTCTATGGGTGTGTTGTTAGCTAGAAGTTGTTTGCTGTTAGGAATCATAATTGAACCCCTGACTGCAGGAACTGTGGAGTAGCTGACTGCTGGCACTGTCAGTAGTCACCACTACCTCAAGTTTAAATATATACACATATATAGATAGTCGCCGCATTCACTGTGTTTCCCAGTAGACACGATACGTCAGCCTTATTGCGAGTGGCAAAAGTGCCATTTAAACTAATACAGGTAGACGTGGAAACTGGGTTTTCTGATGAAAAAACAATAACGTTTAAAACAGTATAATTTACATACAACAGATTTTGACGAATCGTTTAAATGCAATTATTTATATCCATTGATACACTAATAATGGCAATTATTAAATAATAATAATTATTATTAATATTAACCATTCCTCCCATATAAGTAACATTTCAGGGACTGCCTTCTTCTATCTTCGAAACTTTGCCCTGTTCTTACGCAACACAGTACTGAAGTATTGTTTAATGCCCGAGTCTCGTCACGTATAGATTAATGTAATGGTATTCTATCTGGCATCCCACAAAAACTTATCAATCGCTTAGAACTTCTTCAAAATTCTGGTGCCAGGGTAATATCCTGCTGTTGTAAATCCACTGAACATATTACACCTATTCTCTCTCAACTTCACTGGCTCCCAGTTAACTACAGAATACAATACTAAATACCGCTCTTAACATTTAAAGCTCTCCACAACCTCACTGATCTCCTCCAGACTTACACTCCTCTCACTCACTCAGATCTTGTAATTTGAGAGTATTCAGTCTGGCAATATGGTGCAGCCTTAGTTTGTGGAAGACAGACGCAACTAAAGACATAAGCATAAAATGTTGGTTGTCAATTTCAAACTGTGTTTCCTCAATGTGCTCCTTGAGAAAAAACATCATCAAGTTTGAGAAATGTTAACAGCTAACAACAATCTACATAGTGACTAAATACGTTTAGCCAAAACGTTGTTTGGAGGCTCACTTGAGCACATAAATGCATAGCTTTGCTAGCTTAGCCTGGCTTAGCTAAAGTAAAGATTGTAAAACGGGATTTTCTAATGGCCAAATATAACCAAAACAATTGTTCAGCCTTACCTATGAAATATAATCCCCCGGGATCTGGTTTGGAGCGTACAGCGGTTTGTACAATCCCAAGCAGCACATTATTCATTACTTCACTCCACAGCAGCACATTATTCATTACTTCACTCCACAGCAGTGCCACTCACAATATGGCGGCGATGTTGACGTACGATTCTGCTAGTCATGAGGCGTCTAGTTATTCTATGTCAATGTTTAAATATGTCACCATGGCAACTTGTTGGCGTACACGCTTTATGTCACGTTTAGTTTACAGGTTGTGTTGTGTTGTTTGGGCGCCACTTACTGACTTTGGGAAGCCGCTGGGTTTGACTGTTGGGCGCTGTTCGCGTGCGCTTTTGGCACGGGTTGCGTCTGGAATCCGTGCATATATACAACCTTCATAAACATTAATAAACGAAGGTTTTATATGCGGTGGTGTGCGCGTTCGGGCGGCGGTTGTATTGTGACCTGAAGTTTAGTTTACAGGTTGTGTTGTTTGAACCTGTCTGGGAACCGCTGGGTTTGACTCTGGGGCGCTGAGTCGCAGTGCGCGTGCGCTTCGATGCGTCCTGCGTCCGTGCATATATACAACTGTTGTTTAGTAATATAGATACTATCTGATTAATAAATAAATAAATAAAATAAAAACATGTGCCAGAAGCCAATGAAAGATGCACAAGCCCCTAGGTGAATGAAAAAGCCTTAAAGCTTACCAAATATGTCAACTTTGAAGGAGCAAATGTTTTATTACAACTCCAACAACCCCCCAGTGCCAAGATATATTCTGCTGATAATCCCACTTTTGCTTTTGCAGTTCAATTTTTTCAAGTTATGTTTTGACATGGCTTGTAATAATTGACAGATGCACACTCACATCGTATGATTATTTTTTCCTAAATGCTCTTACTTTTTGACCATTACATTCTGTGTTATGTTAAATTGCCTGCAAAGCGAGTTTCATGCCAAATGGCAGTATTGTGAAAAGAACACTAGAAGTTTCATTGTACTTTGTAAATACATAACAATAAATTTGAAGTGAACTTATTGCATTGCATTGTATTTTTAATAAAAATCTTAGAAAAGCCAAGCTACCTGCACGTCACAGTTTCCTTGAGGTGTTTTGCATATGCACGATAAAAACAATAAAAAGGCAGATTGTGAGATCGAGCAGATGAAGATGCATAAACCAATTATCAACTTTTATAATGCAGGATGAGTTGCGCTTGATGATGATATGGTATTAACAGAAGGTAGGACGATATGTTTGAGTAAATTCACTGGCATACACTGATACCAATAAATACACAGGGAGGATGTGTAAGACCCTGGCACTGTGAATAAGGAATGACGGCTATGTGCTACCTGGAGAAGCCAGCATAAAAGGAGCTCCGCAAGCAGAGGCATCATGCAGGCGCAGCACTTGCTGAACCTGTAAACTGTCACCTTGTTTGGAGTTTCTATTAAACCTCTTTATTATTTTAGGTCATTATCTTTTCCTTCCCTGTATTTTGTTGCATTCTTTTTACCTTCTGCTATTCACATTTTTCCAGAGTATAGTGTTAAAAAGCATTTCTATAGCAAAAGGCTGCTTTCACCATGGATCATGCTGATTTTTGTTTCCCGATTTGTGAATTGTAGCTATTGTTTCTCTGGCTTTTAAGTCTTCTTGTAGCTTATGTGGTTAGTAAGTTTTCTTTCTCTATGATACATTTTGTTGAAGAATGCCCTCTTCTACTTAGTTTAAGAAATAAGGATTTTTTTTGACAGTTCTTTATATAGCAGATCTGCCCTTTAATTTGGTGCCTTTTGAACTTTTTTATAAATTTGCTCTGAATGCTTATTTATTTATTTTCTTTACTTATTTTTTGCCCTCTTAATATATTTGTTTAGGAGCAGTACTAAGTAACTGTCAAACTTCCTTAAGAGTAGTGTGTTTAACCTGAACCTAAAATTATTTTATTTGCATATGGGGATGCCCTGCTACTGGCAATTTAGGATCGCCAGTGCACCCAACCTACATGTCTTTGGACTGTGGGAGGAAACCGGAGCACCCGGAGGAAACCCACGCAGACATATTAGGCATGGAAGGACCCAGGAAGTGAACCCAGGTCTCCGTACTGCAAGGCAGCAGCGCTACCACTGCGTCACCGTGCCGCTCTCATGTGAATATCAATTTAGTATAATTCAGATTATAACTTTCATATTGGGCATGGATGGTATTTTTAAAGCTGAAAAGTGCTGTCTGTCGTGGAAATCTGTGTGTTGTAACTGGATAACATTGTTAACTTGTGTCCAAAGGTAACAGATGATTACTGCATTTTTAGTTTATGTTAAGGCCTCTTTACAGGCTGAACTAGATGGCTGTTAAAGAAATAAGGCTATTTTGAAGAGGTGTCTGCTGGTTTGATATAAAGCATGGTACAAACAATTATATCTATAGCGCCAATAAAAAGAAGAAATATTCTCTACTCATGGTCACTTGCCAAAGCTCTTGTGTATCTGTGCAGACAGGGCTGGCACATTAAGTAATGCCATCTGATATAAGGCACATTTTTGCACCACAACACGCCCCCAGCCTCCCCCCCCAATATATCTTTACTAGGCATGACTCAATACACGTAATCTATATGCAATACTAGCAAAATACCCACGCTTCGCAGTGGAGAAGTAGTGTGTTAAAGAGGTTATGTAAACATATATATACATATACATATATATACATATCTACATATGCACATATCTACATATACAGTAATCCCACGCTATATCACACTTCGACTTTCGCGGCTTCACTCTATCGCGGATTTTATATGTAAGCATATTTAAATATATATCGCGGATTTTTTGCTGGTTCACGGATTTCTGCGGACAATGGGTCTTTTAATTTCTGGTACACGCTTCCTCAGTTGGTTTGTCCAGTTGATTTCATACAAGGGGCGCTATTGGCAGATGGCTGAGAAGCTACCCAACCACAGCGCGTATTATGTATTAAATAAAACTCCTCAAATATATTGTGAGCACGGGGGCTGTTCGCACCCCTAGAGGACACGGCCGCTCCTCAAAAAACGCTGAAAGATTACCTTCACACTGCTCCCTTCTTTGCTGAGCTTACATGTGGCTGCTTTGCAAGCGATATGCTTCCCGCATGGTGCTTCACATACTTAAAAGATCAAACAGCACGTATTGATTTTTGATTGTTTGCTTTCCTCTCTCTCTCTCTCTCTCTCTCTCTCTCTCTCTCTCTCTGAGGGGGTGTGAGCAGAGGGGCTGTTCGCATACTGGCGTAGAGGATACAGACCCTCCTCTAAAAAATGCTGAAAAATGCTTGCTCCCTTCCTCGCAGCTATTTTGTCCGGTGGTGCTTCGCATACTTAAAAGCCAAACAGCCCTATTGATTTTTGACTGTTTGCTTTTTTCTCTCTCTCTCTCTCTCTCTGATGCGCACTCCTTTGAAGAGGAAGAAATGTTTGCATTCTTTTAATTGTGAGACGGAACTGTCATCTCTGTCTTGTCATGGAGCACAGTTTAAACTTTTGAAAAAGAGACAAATGTTTGTTTGCAGTGTTTGAATAACATTCCTGTCTCTCTACAACCTCCTGTGTTTCTGTGCAAATCTGTGACCCAAGCATGACAATATAAAAATAACCATATAAACATATGGTTTCTACTTCGTGGATTTTCACCTTTCGCGGGGGGGTCTGGAACGCAACCCCCACGATGGAGGAGGGATTACTGTATATACATATACAAATTTACACATCTACATATATATAAATATATACATATGCACATATATATATAAATATAGACATACATACATACTTATATATATTCACAGCATTCGTAGTCTGAATCACAATCTGATTGTATGGGTGGTTACCTACCAGGTAACGCTTATGGTTGGCCAGCAAGTCAGCTAACATCCGCCACGGTGCCTTCAATTGTGAGAAGCAGATCATAGAATGGTTGAAAATAGTTTACTGTCAAATAATGCAAAGAGTACGCGACACGTGTTTCGCCCTAGTTCTTGGCTCATCAGGTGTACACACTCACTGCACTCCCTTATGGGAATCGAACCTCAGACGTCAGCGCTAGAGGCGAAGCCCCCAACATTGTGCCACAGCGTGTGGTTCGTTTATCTGACAGCATGTAGATCGGGGTAATTACATTCACGCCATTTGTAGTCTGAATCACAGTCTGATTGTTTGGGTGGTTACCTACCAGGTAACGTTTATGGTTGGCCAGCAAGTCAGCTAACATCAGCCACGGTGCCTTCAGTTGTGAGAAGCAGATCAAAGAATGGTTGAAAATAGTTTACTGTCAAATAATGCAAAGAGTACGCGACACGTGTTTCGCCCTAATTCTTGGCTCATCAGGCGTACACACTCACTGCACTCCCTTACGGGAATCGAACCTCGGACATCAGCGCTAGAGGCGAAGCCCCTAACATTGCGCCACGGCGTGTGGTTCGTTTATTTGACAGCATGTAGATCGGGGTAATTACATTCACGGCATTCATAGTCTGAATCACAATCTGATTGTACTAGGGGGCTCCGCCCCCTGCTCGCTTCGCTCGCCAACCCCTGGTGTTGGGAAATTACAAAGAGCATGATGTATGAATGAGATATAGCATAGTGTGAAGGTGTAGATGACGCAGATAGGAAGCAAACAATAAAGTGTTTGGCACAGTGTAAAGGTTTATCATTAGTAGTAAAGATAGTGTCTTGTCCTTGAATGAGTTTTCATTGGCATGGAGCATTTATGACCTTAACTTTAACGTCAGATGAACGTCGAACTTGTGAGAAGGCCACATAAAGTTGTCTATGTACAAAAACGGGCTCAGATAGGTAGATGCCAACCTTGTCCATGGTTTGTCCTTGTGATTTGTTGATGGTCATGGCAAAGGCAGGTGTAATGGGGAATTGTTTCCGTTTAAGTGTAAAAGGTAATTCCAGGTCAGAACTTGTAAGGTCAATTCTAGGAATTAGAACAGTATTGTTAGCATGTGATCCTGTAAGAACTGTTGCTTGAATAACATTGTGTGTCATGGTGTAGACGACTAAACGTGTACCATTGCATAAACCTTGTTTAGTGTTAAGGTTTCTTAATAGCATGATTATTGTTCCGTTTTTAAGGCCAAGACTGTGTTGTGGTAATCCGGCTGGGTTAATAGTGTTCAAATATTCTAAGGGGAAATTAAGATGGTCATTGTCGTCATCAGAGTCAACTTTGTCAGAGCTTAGAAAGAGGTGTGACTCTCCAGGAAGTAATGAAATGACCTGGTTATTAATGTGATCAACAGTAATATTTTTTGGACATAATATAGTTCGTTGTGTTAAAAGGGGTATTTGGTCTAATGAGACCGCTGTTCCAAATATCTCTGTAAGTAAGTCGTCGCAGATAAAGGGTTGAGGAATTGTAATAATATCTGGGTGAAGTCCATCTGTATTGGTGAGTGTACAATGTCCTAGTTGTAATAACCAATTGTTATATTCGGGATCTGGACATCGCATGTTTTGTACCAAGTGTATCTTTTGAAAGCAATGCCAATTGTCCGCGTAACATTTTTTGTTCCGCGGTTTTAGAAGCGCGTTGTAGGCGCCTACGTGAATTTTTTTTTTTTGATGCGGGTTCGTGTTTGTGGTCCCGTTACTCGAGCCGTCTAGTTTTGTACCCGTGATCGTGAATTGATGACTTGTTTGATCTTTATCGTTAGGAATATGGATAAGTAATAAGGAGGATCAAACTCACTGTTAATATGCGGACTGTTCGTTTCTTCGTATTATCACCAATCAGGTCTTGCGCCAGTATATGTATTGTAGTTCGGTCTCTTGTTGTTTATGTATGACGTCGTCGCGTATTTTAAGGTGGACTGAACAATAGCTGAGCGCATGGCATGTGGAGTAATAGCTAAGCACTGTCTAAAATCTACTCCTAATGAAAGTACCTTTCCTCCAAAGGGAATATTATTATTCATCAACGCAATGCCAATTGTCCGCGTATTTTAAGGTGGACTGAACAATAGCTGAGCGCATTGCAAGTGGAGCAATAGGTAAGCACTGTCTAAAATCTCCTCCTAATAAAAGTACCTTTCCTGCAAAGGGAATATTATTATTCATCAACGTTTGTAGAAGTTTATCAATAGTGTTGAGTAAGTGACTGGATGCCATTGTACATTCATCTATAATTAATACCGTCTTTTTCCGAAAATAAGACACTGTCTTACTTTCTTTTTTGGTCCAAAATACGCACTAGGGCTTATTTTCGGGGGAGGACAAAAATAAAAGTATATTTATATATTTTTATTTAATATTTATTTATTTTACACAGAATACAGAAATTAAAATTTATTCAATTACAGTCATGTCATCTTCTTCTGGAACATCGTCATAAATCAAATTCTGAATTCTGTTCTGATTTTCCTCCAAATCCATTTCCTGTTGAATCATTGGCCCGAATCTCTCATGTCTTGCAATATAGCTATCGTTAAATGAATACTTCTTGTCTAAGTAGCCTGTTCGTAGTGCATTGGAAACACAACTATCAGTTATTTTGTCCCATGAATTTTGTACCCAATTCACAACTTCCTGTAAGCCTGGTTTTACAAAATTACCTCGATGATTTCTCACCATTCTGTTTTCAATATATTCATTGATATCCATCCGCAAATGATCCTTGAATGGCTTGTTTATTGCAATGTCAAGTGTCTGGAGGTAACCAGTCATTCCTGCCGGAACCATTATTTGATCAATCTTCCTCTCAGCAAGAAAGTTTTTCATGTCTTTAGCGCGGTGAGTACTGGCTGAATCCCAAACTAGTAAACCTCTATTTCGACCCCTCAACAGTGGTGGCAGCATAAAATCAACCCACTTTCTTATAACTGCTTGGGTGCACCAGGCTTTTTCACTTTCAATGACATAAATTCCTGAAACGTGTTGAATCTGGTCTTTTTTACCTTTAGTGATTAAAAATGGCGATACTTTCTTGCCATCTAGACGAATCGCCAAAATACAGGTAACACGTGCACTATCGTAACCGGTAGAAGGAACGTAAATTGACGAGGAAGCCTTGTGGTGAACCGTCGTTTGAGCTCCTTGGCCTAGGAATACCGCGGTCTCATCCATAGCAATCATGTTGGAGAGTTGGTATTTCGAAAAATCAATGCCATCAACAAAAAGCTTAAACGCAAGTGCACGTTTAACAACTTCATTGTCTTCCAGCTTAAACATTGTTGTTGATCTCCTTAGAGACAGTTCATGTCGTTGAAGGAAGTTGTCCAGCCAGTGTGACGATGCTTTAAATTCTTCTGTGGATATATCAAATTCAATTGCCGTTTCAAGGGCAAATTTTTGAATATCAGCCCTGCGCACAACCAAAGCCATTGCTCTCCTGTCGGCAATCCATTCCCAGATGCATTCTTCCAACTCAGAAAATAACGGCTGCCGACCTGATCCAACTCTGCGTTTTTTCTCATTTCCTTGGTCCACCAGTTGACACAGGTTATCGTAGTCTGCACGCCATTTACGAACCATACGGAGATCCAGCATCTTCTCTTTACAAAAGGCTACAAGATTTACACCCCTGGAGTCTTCCACAATTCCCTTTTTGTACTCGACGGAATAGCTCTTTCGTTTTGTACCGGTACTCATTTTAACTGCGGTTAAAAATTATTCACTTTATAAAAAATAAAATGAAATAATCAGACTTACAAGACTGAAATGAACAAACGTTGTATCTGCACTGTCGCTCAATGTAGACTGCTGCCTTAATGAACAATTATTTATAGTGTGCGCCAACGACGCGTTCCGTCACATTCCGCATATGCATGCCCCCCTCCCCACCTCATTCGACCATACTCTGCGATACGCGCGACGCAGTACAACACAGCAGAGCAGAGCGGACACAATATTTATGTATTCATGCTGCCTTATGTTGTATTTTTAAGATAAATTCCAAGAATTAATTTGAAACGAACTGTAGAGGTAAACAATGAATTTCTCGGAATATTTTATTTCAAACATTTCTCTGAAATACGAGTATTAGGGAAGCTAAACATACTTAATACATCAACAGCATTTTTTAACGAATTCTTTTTTTCACATTATTTTAACTAGGGCTTATTTTCGGGGGAGGGCTTATATTACAAAAAGTTCCGAAAATCTCGATAGGGCTTATTTTCGGGGGATGTCTTAATTTCGGAAAAAGACGGTAGTATGGCAAGACGGATGTCACGTGCATTGTTACTGTTCATTTTCATAGTGGATACCGATGTTTCTGTGATTGGGACCGGTATTTTGAATAAGGAGTGACATGTGTTTTTGGAGCCGAGACATTTTTTCTTGGTTTCAGAAGCGCGTTGTAGGTGCCGACGTGATTTGTGCATATTTGCGTTCTTGATTTGTTTCAGGGTGCACTGTTCCAATGCGATGTAATATTTGTCCACATACGCGAAAGCAGTATGGGCCATTGCCTTTTGGTGACCTGATATTTACTCCGGTAGATGCAAAAGCAAATGAACTATTGTAGGATGTAATGCAGTTCATGAAGTTTTTACTTTCAGGTACTTCGTTAGTTAGAAGCTTCTGTAGATATGCAGGATATGAATGTAAAGGAGGCAGTCTAATTTGACCCTTTTGACAACAACGTGTAAATTCATTACTTGTATTGCCATTTGTTTCTTCAGGGAAGTTAAGTGAATGACAATGATTGCAAATGACATTCATTAATCCCAAGGAATTTTCATGAATAGTGAACTTATTATTGAACGCGTTGTCAGCTAACTGGCGCAATCGTTTAGCAGGTGTCTGTCGTTGATGTCCTTGACGTGTATCTTTTGCTTGTGCCGTTTGAGAGGCGCGTCGTTGTATGTGCAGGATTTGGGACGTGCTATTCTGGAGCTGTAATCGATTTGCCTGTGGTGTGTGAGAAGCCTGTTGCAGTTTACGGCGTCCATTGTTTGTATTGAGCCTTGCCCGTTTTTGTATGTTTAATATGGAGCCTTTTCTGTGGTTGAACGGTTAATAGTGCATCAGTGTAATGAGATCGATCTATGCTGCATAATTTGAACGTGTTCAGATGACGTATGTTTAATACGGATGGTTCGTTCAGTAATGGGGCTTTGTGTCTCATTTCTTATTTATGTTAGTGTGGTCGTGGGTCTGAATCCGCCTTTTTGTGTGTGTTTCGTGTGCTATGTCCGTAGTCTGTCCCGTTTCGTGTCCAATGGGTTTGTGTGGCGCTCGCGTCTGACTTCTTTTTTTTTGTGTGCTAGGGGCGCGTTGCCTCACTTTTTTTTATCTCTGTTAGTGGAGGGGGTGTTTGTGTGTCGTGGGTCTGAATCCTCTTTTTTGTGTGCGTACCGTTTCGTGTGCTATGTGGCGCTTGCGTCTGACTCCTTTCTTTTTGGTGTTCTAGGGGCGCGTCGCCTCATTTCTTATTTCAGTTACTGGAGGGGGGCTTTGTGTGTCGTGGGTCTCAATCCTCTTCTTTGTGTGTGTTCCGTTTTGTGTGTCATGGGCTTCGTGCGGCGCTGGCGTCTGACTCCTTTTTTCTGTGTGCTATGGGTGCGGCGCCTCATTTCTTATTTTACGTTGCTTTCCATCTGGTTTCCGTTGCTTGGAGGGGGGGGGGTTTGTGGGGGCGCCTGCACAGCACGTCTTTTGCGTCCACGGCCCATGGCCGGATGTCCCTGCGTCCATCCGGTTTACCATTCTCGTTTAGTAATATGGATGGGTGGTTACCTACCAGGTAACGCTTGTGGTTGGCCAGCAAGTCAGCTAACATCTGCCACGGTGCCCTCAGTTGTGAGAAGCAGATCATAGAATGGTTGAAAATAGTTTACTGTCAAATAATGCAAAGAGTACGTGACACGTGTTTCGCCCTAATTCTGGGCTCATCAGGCGTACACACTCACTGCATATAGCCAAATTCCCGGGCTTCGCAGTGGTGAAGTATTGCTTTTAAATTTTAATTAAGAAGAAAAGAAAACCTTTTTAAATTGAGGGAAAATATACCAATAACAATTTGTTAAGGATCTGCTTTTTTGTGAAGCTGCCTTTACACAGCCTGTCCGCTGTTTTAATGAACGCCATATAAGGCCGTCCTTTCTCCTTGCTTAGCGGTTCTGTATTGTTTTATTGTTCGTTTATTACGATTGTTATAGTTATTGTGTAGGTATTTCAGAGTCACTTTTCTGTTCAGGTACCCATTTCCTTTATGTAATCCGTGGATTCTCCGCTATTTTTTGTTCGTTTATTACGATTATAGTTATTTATTGATTCCGTTCTTTAGCTGACTGCCTGCTCATATAAGGCGCTCTGCTGTTTTTTTGTGAAGCAGTCTTTACACAGCTTCTCCACTGTTTTATAAACGAACGCCATATAAGGCCATCCTTTTTCCTTGCTTCGCCAAGGAAGCAGCCTTTTTATTTAATCCACGGGTTCTCCGCTGTTTTATTGTTTGTTTATTACGATTGTTATAGTTCTCTTTGTATACCACGTTGTCAGTTCAGCACTCCGGTTGTAATATGACCAAGTCGTGCAAGCTTACTGTTGAGAATGCAACGTATAGTTGTACAGGAGAAAAGCAATCTTGCCAAACTTAATTTAAACTTACGGTTTACACCGTGCTTTGTTTCCGCCTTAGCTGCACTTATGAATATGCTTGTATGCATCACTCGCTTGCTTCTTATTGTTTTGCTGCCTTCTCAATTGTGTAATGAATGTTTTCTTCAGCGCTCTTTGGGGCTCTTCCTTGTTTTCTACGTACTGCGTTCACAGTCAGTTCACATGATTACGTGGGAGGTGTGATGACGCGATACGCAACCCCGCCTCCCACGGCCAGCGAGCTGCAGTCCATTACAGTATATGGACAAAAAAGAGGTTCCAGTTATGACCGTTACGCTTTGAATTTCGAAATTAAACCTGCCTAACTTTTGTAAGTAAGCTGTAAGGAATGAGCCTGCCAAATTCCAGCCTTCCACCTACACGGGAAGTTGGAGAATTAGTGATGAGTGAGTGAGTCAGTCAGTGAGGGCTTTGCCTTTTATTAGTATAGATATATTACAATATAGAATTCGTATTACAATGCTCCCACAATATAGTACATCCTTGGAACAATAGGCAGCATAATAAGCAATAGTATTTTGGGGTAAAAGTGAAAAATTTTAAAAGGATTAGCTTTATAATCAAAAATTTAAAATAGACATTATAAACAATACAAAGTTAATACATTTCTCATTGCTTCTGTTTGACCTGCATATATATTGAATTTTGCAACTGAGAAATTGAATACACAACTAAACCTGTCTGTTTTGCTTATCCTGCTCACTTCTCTAAATACCTTGGCAGTTCCAGACTGTGTCCTGCCACCTCAAATGTGCCTGCCCTTTCTAACTAAACCCATGTATTGCAATCATTGTACCTGTGACTGAAATATTGATAACATTCTAGAAACTGAAAAAACAAAATGTAAAAAATACCTGGAAAATGCTGCTCTGAGGTGATTGCCTTGTTGCCTCGCTATATGTGTTGTTGGCCCTGCATATGTTAATGCTAGTTATTTTAGAGTGCTGTCCATGAAAACGTTGAACTATCTGGATCTACTGTTGGTACATGCTAAAATAAATGTAAACAGCCAGCCATAATACCAGGCTGAAAAGAAGAATCAGAATTCTGTTTTTGTTCTGTAATATAGATATTGCCTGTGGTGACTTTCACCTTTAAATATAAGTACATAATTACCGATTAGGAATCCATAATTAAAATGAATTGAGAAGGATCAAGAGAGTTTTCTTTTCACTTGTACTGTAGATTGTTTAGTTCTGATTAAAGCCAGAAAATCAACTTCAAACACAATGAATTTTATCTCCATACTTTTAAAATGAGTTGATTTTTTTATAGTCAACAACAGAGTTTTGTTCTCTTGTCAAGTGTCCTTTGGACTCGTTTATTTTTTGATAAGTTTGGTATGGATTGTTTTACGTTTAGGAGTGGTCAGTACTATAGATTAAAATCACTGTTCAGGTTGAAGTTTAAAGTGTGGTGGATGACATCATAAGTTTGTACATAAGTTTAAACAGAAATATGTACTCCTGTGCTTTGTAAATTGCTTGTTACTGTATCCTGTGGAAGTCATGAAGTTAAAACTGATTTACAGTTATACATTAGAGACATTTAATTCAACACTGTATGTGCAGATGACCTAAGCAAGATCTCTCACTTGAGACTTAGTTAGGGGTGGGCAGTATGACCAAAATTCTATATCACGGTATTTTTCTAAATTCTGCCGGTTTCACGGTATTCTACGGTATTTTTTTCCCCATGCATGAGTGGATGTTAACCACATTTTCCACTGCAATTACTGCAGTAGACTGGCTAAGAATAACCTGTTAGACTGTTATGAGAATTGTACATTGTATAAAAAGACATTTTAATGTGCACACACAAGTATTAATACAGGTTTGCATGGCCCCATAAAGTGATAGTTTTCAAGGGTGTGACACTAATGAAGAGAAGGAATCACATTGCATGACAGTTGCAGTCAAAATATAGAACCTTTTTATTGAACAAATTTTGCAAACAACTTAAACTATGATTTTGACAATATATTTTCAACCATCCAAAGAGCCATTTAGACTTAGTAAAATATCCAGAGGTGTTTGTCAAAAGTTGTATTGCACTGAACATGTCTTAGAAAAGTAATAAAGAGTAAATATTTTTTGTGAACCAACTACACTTTGTTAATGTTAACTATCTCTGTCCACTGACACGTTAAAGTGACTTTTTCAACAACTTTACCATTAATAAACTGCATAATATTTAAACTAATAAATAATAACAATAAAATTAAATAATAGTATTATTACTGATAGCTGCACTATTACTTCAAGACTTCAAGCCCAAAATAAAATAAAATAAAACAAGTGCAACTTGGTGATGACATCCTTACCAACTGTACCATCATTTAGGCAAACTGCATTAATATGGACCTTGCTTCAAGCTAAGCTATATACATAAATAAAATAACTGCAACTTGCATTTACTGTATAATACTATTTGTGGTATAGCCCTACGGAAGTGCATTAGGGCCACGGTGAAGAAAAAAAAAATACAGTAAAGAGGGAAGAAAAAAAAACAAACTACCGGTATATGTCAAGAATAAAGTCGACATGCTGACTTTATTCTCGACATTTCCACTTTAATTTTGACGCTTATGTCAAGATTAAAGTCAACATTTCTACTTTATTTTCATAGTTTACTTCATAATTAAAGTAGAATGTCATAAACTAAACTTCATCCTAAAATCAATGTTTAATTTACTCGATTTTCTCAAACCCTGTCATAAGTTAATGCAGCACATTAAATGCTTTGTGTTGTGTTAATCACTACGCTTCTTAAACTGACTTCCTCCGCACTAAGAGGAGGCAGCAATCACCGCACAGAATCTATTCATTTCATGGTATTCCTGCTCTCTAAAAAATTTAGAATGCTAAGATAAATACTTGATATCATTTTCATGATGAAATGCATTAAAGCAGGTATTAAACAAGCACGGTAGTGAGGCGGTTGTGCTGCTCCCTCGCAGTAAGGGGTCCCCAGGTGTACGTTCAGTGTAGAGACCTTTATGGCAGGTGTGACGAGGCTCCTAAAAACTGGATGTATGAATAGCTATCGCACAGGTTTAACTTAAATATTGTGTAAATGTTGGGTTTGTGATCTGGTGGTCGGAGACACGAACACAGAATTCAATGCATGTTCTTCTGGGCGGGCTTTCTTTATTGCACGCGTGCTGTCTGCCTGACGTACCAAAACCCCAGTTCCTATCCTTCCTTTTACTTTCTCCACATAACCAATCACCACACGATAAACGTCTTTGTGAAATTAAAACTAGTGATAAACTTAGCCCACGGAGTGTTCAGAACTTTAAAAATATCTTCGTTATACATGTTTAATTATGCCATCCATTCAGAGTTGCGCCCATCGAAGGATGAATACAAGCAAAACATACACTAGCAGGGTCAATATAGCACAACAAAACCCCACATCCTACATGACTTTGAAAGGAAACTGAAGCGCAGAGTAAACCCACCAGAAAAACCGCCGCCGTGCCCCCATATGATTAATGCATGCTTTAATGCATTTCACCATGAAAATTATATCAAGTATTTATCTTAGCATTCTAAATGTTCAGAGAGCAGGAAGATCATGAAGTCAATGTATTCTGTGCGGCGATTGCTGCCAGCGCCTCCTCTTAGTGCAAGAAGAAGTCAGTTTAAGAATCACTTAACACAAAGCATTTAATGTGCTATATAACTTATGACGGGGTTTGAAAACATGTCGTCACACTATTACACAGTACCCAGGTACATTACACTGTATTGAAAACAAATAAAACAAGTACAACTTGGCTTGCAGTATTATCCAGTAGTATAGAAACAGTATTTACACATCTGACCTTTTAAAACTAAAGTATCTCCAGGCTCTCTGTCCATTTTCACCACGCAGCATTCCTATGCTACCGCCCACTATTTGGTGGTGTAGCAGTGAAAAAGAGCCCTAGTGCAACAAATCTGTGTTTAGCGGTGTAGCAGTGAAAAAGGTCCCCACTTGAACAGTTTCCCGCTGCGCCACGTTCTGAACGTCGTTTAGGCAATTTGAACCGGTGTTGCGGTATAAGAAAAATCCATATCATAAAAAAAATAAAAAACGGTTTTCGGTATGAACCGGTATACCGCCCAGCACTAGGCTTAGTATAGCAGTACGACAACTGATCATCCTAATGCTTAATTTATTTTAAAAAATCTATTCATGCATACAGTAGTCCTGACTTTTTGTGCTGTCATGTAAACTATTGTGTAGCCTCTCTGGTGTTTAAACTTGGACACATTGATTTTCATACTTTTCATTTCATTTAATTATGGTATACAGGATGATTTTCTTGACCAAAAAATGGGCATGTATTTCTTCATTTGTCTTTCTTTTAAGTTTTATTTAATAGTGTATTTTTTTAAATATTTTATCACAATTTGTGTGTGTTTGTCCTCTTATTACAATGCATATTCTGCATTTTTAATTGTAAGACGTATTAAGTTTCATGACTTGTTAGACATACATAATTAATGCACTGTATTTTATTACAGGCAAAATGGTGGTGAAAGAGCTGTACTCCATCTTGGTCTCTGTGGAGGGGATGACCTGTAACTCCTGTGTGGAGTCTATTGAAGATAAAATTGGGAAACTTCAAGGTGTATACAGTATAAAGGTGATTTTCTCGTTTCACTCGCTTTTTTCATTAGCCTTATTTTTGTGTTAATAACTTTATGTCAACATCAAGCATAATCAACAAAAAAGTAGCGTTTTTGGTAATGAGTGAGTCAGACAACTTTCTATCTATATATAGATACACTGTGTATATATCTATCCATCCATCCATTTTCTAACCCGCTGAATCTGAACACAGGGTCACGGGGGTCTGCTGGAGCCAATCCCAGCCAACAGAGGGCACAAGGCAGGAACCAATCCCGGGCATGGTGCCAACCCACCGCAGGACACACAAAAACACACCAAGCACACACTAGGGCCAATTTAGAATTGCCAGTCCACCTAACCTGCATGTCTGTGGACTGTGGGAGGAAACTGGAGCGCCCGGAGGAAACCCACGCAGACACAGGGAGAACATGCAAACTCCACGCAAGGAGGACCCGGGAAGCGAACCCAGGTCTGCTTACTGCGAGGCAGCAGCGCTACCACTGTGTGTATATATCCATCCATTCATCCATTTTCCAACCCACTGAATCTGAACACAGGGTCACGGGGGTCTGCTGGAGCCAATCCCAGCCAACACAGGGCACAAGGCAGGAACCAATCCCGGGCAGGGTGCCAACCCACCACAGGTGTGTATATACAGTGGGTACGGAAAGTATTCAGACCCCCTTCAATTTTTCACTCTTTGTTATATTGCAGCCATTTGCTAAAATCATTTAAATTAATTTTTTTCCTCATTAATGTACACACAGCACCCCATATTGACAGACAAAAAAAGAATTTTTGAAATTGTTGCAGATTTATTAAAAAAGAAAAACTGAAATATCACATGGTCCTAAGTAGTTTACCTTTAATAAATAACACTGGTAAATAATAGAACTGTAGTTTACCTTTATGAAGAGTCCTGGTTGGCTTGAGGGAGATGATAGGGAGGTGGGGAGGAGGAAACGGCTTCCTTTTTTTTCTTTGCAGCACTGAGGCAACAATCTTCTTGAGAGGCATCGTGGAATAATTATTTTCACGTTAAATGCAAAAAAAACAATGAAATCACAAGCGCACACTACGGGAGAACAAGGAACACTGAGTGAGCTGACGGGCGGGCAGTGTCAGCTTGGGTGAATCCCCGAGTTGAGGCGGATCGTGAAACGCATCACGCATACCCACAGCCTGGCTCGTGGCTCGTTATGCGAGCCAATGCTCGTATTTAGATCCAAATTTTTCGCGCATACTTTCCTCGTAACTTGAATTTCTCGTATACAGAGGTGATCGTATCTCGAGGTTCCACTGTATATATAAAATATATGTATAATATATATATAATATATATATATATATATATATATATATATATATATATATATATATAAAATATAATATATATGTATGTATGTATAAATTGCATACCTTATATACTCGAATATACGCCAAGTTTTTCAGCACCCAAAATGTGCTGAAAAATGTCACCCTCGGCTTATATTCGAGTCAGGTCCCGTTGCCCCCTGGTATATGAACAAGCCAGTTTTCCCTTTCGGTTTGTGTGTGCCGATGATTTCCGCACATGTTCAGTCTCTCCCTTTGCAGAGAGAGAGAGAGAGAGAGACACACACACACACGAGAGAGAGAGAGAGAGACACACGCGTGCTGCGAGAGAGACACACACACGTGAGAGAGATACCATGTTGTTTTTGTTGACAGTCTTCTCCACATACAGAGCTAGTTTACAGTTTTTCTTCGAAATAAATAATCAGAAAATACTGATGCCTCAATTAATGTACGGTAATTGTATTGGTATTTATTTTGATTATTGAAACTTACCAATAGCTGCTGCATTTCCCACCCTAGGCTTATACTCGAGTCAATAAGTTTTTCCAGTTTTTGTAGGTAAAATTAGGTACCTCGGCTTATATTCGGGTCAGCTTATACTCGAGTATATACAGTAATTAGATCTGGACCACCCTATACATATATATATATATATATATATATATATATATATATATATATATATATATTAGGGGGCAAGCCCCCCTGGCGCCTAACCCCAGTTGCAACCAGTCTGCCACTCACGTTGTGAAGAGGGGGACTGTACGCACTCCAAGGAGACGCGGTTGCTCCTCCAAAACCCCCGTTTAAATGGTGATATAATCAGAAGCAAATATATTTTTTTTTATAAATATATAACCTCCTCTTTGCTTGATCAGCTGCTGGCTTTCTACTGCTGCCATGCTGCGTGATCTGTATCTCGCGCGGCGCTTCAAATATTTAAAAGCCTGTACAGCAGCTGTCCTACTTTGTCTTTTATTTCAGGCCCTGGGTGTGGTTAAATCTCTTGGCACAAAGTCTCATCTCGTGTGATATGAGTTCTTGATATTTTTTAGTTTATAATTTAAAAACAGAATAGGCATCTGAAAATCTAACAACATCACATTAAAGTTCGATAAATTCTGAAAGGAATGATACCAAACATATATATGTAGGTCTTAAAATAACCCCGATTTAAAGC